>NW_006267366.1:1109787-1226055 GCF_000300575.1 Agaricus bisporus var. bisporus H97
CCAGCAGGGAACAACACACCGACGAGCGGCCAGAACAGGCACAAGCGCAGGCGCGGGCGGGAACCAGAAACGCTGCACGCCTCGAAACGGCGGCGGCGCAGAAGCAAGTCGGTGACGATGCCTGGCTCGCTCTACCCGCGCTCGCCGTCTCTCGAGCCAGCCACGCCCCAGCAGCGCGCTGTCAGATTCTCCCCCGTCCCAGGCCCCTCCAAAACCCCTTCGCCTGTCAAGACCGCCATCCAGAGATTTCGCGTCGATGCCGACCCCTCTATGCTCCTTCCCCACAGTCCCGCGTCCAGGACACCAGAATCTACCCTTTCCTCTAAAGCAAGGGGTAAGCGACGCGCCTTCGACGATGATTGACCTCTTCGAACCAGAACACTCGGGCGAATTGCGTGTCAGAGGCAAGGAGCGCGAACTTAAACAGGCACTGCAGCGTCAAATGGAGAAAGAAACCAGGCCAGATTAGACCAGAATTCTGCAGAAGAGGAAAGGGACAAAGACAAGGAGAGGATCCGTCAACTCGAACAAGAGATCCGTCTACTTAGAGACGAAGTGCGTTATCCTGTACGCGTCTTTTGCTAAATCTAACCCCCTGGTGTCCAGCTTTCCAAACGCCCTTCACTCAACGATTCAACCTCGTTTCCTCAGCCTCCAGCCCCGCCTCCACCACCCCCACCACCCCCGCTCCCTAACCAATCAATCCTCCGATTACCGGCTGATGCGGACGACGCCAGCATCCTCTTCACAGCCGCCAGGGCTTCACTAAAGCATCAACCTACTCCCAAAGAGAAGCCAATCAATCCCCCACATGTCTCTCGCCGCAAAGGTCAGCCAACTATTGGCGTTACTCCCGATAAGATGGCAGCGTTCCTGCATGAGATGAAGTCTGTGAGACTGAGAAAGACAGGCAGAGAGTTGGATTCCTCCAGTTCATTCTCCTCCGGCTCTGGGTTATCCTTTAATTCAACAAGAACGGATGAATCAACGAGTATTGGCGAAGATGTAAGCATCTTGCCTCGCAGTTTGACGGGTCCCATACCTTTTCGGCCGACTCATTCAACTTCTCGTACGGTAAATAAGCCCAAGAGACGTGATACTCTTGACATCCTCGACGTTAGATCGCGCCATAGTGGGTTCTTTAGAGCTGTTTCTTTTCAATGTCTAATTTCGTTGCAGGTCTATCTCATGACCGCGCGTTGTTGCCAGCGGCGCAGCTGGCTAACGAAATGCATCCACCAAACCAGCCCTCGTCTTCCACTTCATCTGCTTCACCTGTTGGGTTATTCTCGGGATCATCTTGCTCCTCAACCGAGCCAGCGACAAGCGACCAGGGTGCATCAGCCCCGCGCTTACCATCGTGGCACACTCAGATCAAAGAAACAGATCCTCCTATCCTTACACCATCATTATCCTCCGATGAGCCGGAGAAAGAAGACGAGCGTGATCAACCTCCGTCCACTCCACCCCAGGTTATCCCTTCGCGTAGCGTATACCGATTCCGCGGTACAGGTATACCAGTCACCCCGTTAGAACACTCCCGAAGTTCAAGAAGCCTGATATCAAGAAAAGTTCCTTTCCCACAGACCGAACCAGATTATGAGCAAGTCGAAGAAAATGCACCGGAGGATACCCAATCCGCCCACTATGAGGACAGCTTTGTACCGATACACCCTACCACCCCAGAAGATCCATCAGTCGCTCCTATAGAATCGACTGTTTTCAAAAGGCGTCTACCAGTGTCACCCCTTCCATCAAAATCTCCACGGAAACCACCACCTCCCAGCCGGCGTCGTTCGACCCCGCATCCCAAGAAACTTTCTTTGACCGACGACGACCACGCAGAACCGCTACCCATGCTGTCATTCTCAACTCCACCTGTTGCCGTCTCTACTCCCGGTTTCAATACCCATGCTTCTGCCAAACCGTTCTTGGATACACCCGATATTTTTGGTGAACCTCTCACTTCCCGTGGTCGTCTCCCGCCTTCACGAATACCAATTCGATCCTCCCGTCTCCGTTCGTCGTCCAGATCCAGATCCAGATCTATATCTTTATCCAATAAAACTCGGTCAGACGGACACCTCACTTTGGGCGAAGAGCTTTGGATTGCTCAACACTCAGATGAGGTGGGCGTAGGTGGAGGAACGAATGACGATGATGACGATGATGATATTCTAGCAGATGAAGTTTACGTGGGCTCAGGAACTAGGAATAAGAAACAGGGCTTTTTGGCCCATGGAGGTGCTGGTGGCATCCCTCTTTTCATGGAGGCAGATTTTGTAGAAAGGCCTGAAGAAGAACGTGAAAGAGGAAATGTACTATATCCCCAAAATTCCACCGCAGATAGTTAATATTTCTTGTTCCATCAGGCAGGATTCTCATGTTATGATTGGTATCTATCCTGTATATACTGTGTTGGATGGAGGCCTCTATATGAATATAACACCTTTTTTTCTTTTCTAGGATAGGGAGCAAACATCATTACAATGACTAATTATAGGTCCATTAAATACATGCTGAATAAGAGATGGAACAGACAACGTATGTACAACATCCGATACATGTATCAACATCTTAGCGATATCCATAATTTTCATAACTGGGAGGCGATGAAGGTGTCTGGTTAGACACCGAGGTCCGCACGGCAGCGTAGGGATCAGCATACTGCATCGTCCTACTCACACGAGGGCCAAGATCTGGCTCGGAAACGATGGGGACTCCAGGTGCAGTTCGAGCAGGTGATGCTGCGGCATACGAAGAGGTATAATTAGGCGATGCTGTGCCAAAACCACTGGGCGCAGGGTCAGAAAATGCGCCATATGCATCCATACTTGGGCGACTGGCTAATGGCTGGTTCCCATGCGGAGGAACATAGCCGGATGGTGACGGGGCGGAATATTGGTTTGCATCAGAGAAAGGATTGCCTTCGTGGGGGTCATATGCTGTTGAACCGTTGGGCATCGATTGTCGGACTGCAGGAATAGACGTGTAACCTTCCTCCTCTTCCTCTTCCTCCCCTTCCTCCACTTGCTGTGGTGGGACAAAAGGCGGATCACGTGGTCCTCCAAGCCTACCTGAGCGCCATTGAAAGACAAGGTAGACGAGGTACGCAGCCCAGAATCCTGTTATTTAGTAGTGAGTCGCGCAAAACCAGTTCGTACAAATTCAACCTTACCAAAGGTGAACCATAAGAATATCGATCCTGCTTTTTTGGTATTACACCAACCAGGCAGTCCCTGCTTAAAATCATCTCCTTTATCCGCGTTTGGGTCATTATCAGGATTCTTGCATCCCGGTTGAGTCCATGCAGAGATTGTGTCGATAAATCTAATAATGACTGTGAGCTGGGACTCTGAGAAAAAGCACGGAGAATGCTCACGCTATCAGCAAGCTGAAAGTTGTTCCTGTGCCCGTGAGAATGAACCCGACGCGAACCTCATTGAGGGCGCGAGCGAGCCGAACAAATTTGTCATATTTATCATAGACAACAGGCACGAAAAGCATGAAGGCGGACAACACCATACCCGCAATAGTCACAAACAGTGTAAATCCTGTTAGCCCGGCTGAGCAGTTCAAACACGCATGAATAACGCGTCTGTTTGACAACGGATGCAGACGTACATGGACCAACATCCCACTTGGCTTGAAAACTGGCCACACTTGCAAAACATGCCATGGCGAGGAAGTTGAAGAAGATTTGGGAGGCATGGCAGATCACAGCTGGTTTGGATACGATCATCTACAGAGGAAAACGTCAGCCGTCTGGGAGTTGTTGCAAATCTGGAAGTGTGGTGGCACCCATATCCACGCCGTAGTCAAGACAGGAATGAAAAGCAGGAAGGCTAGCTGGTATGAAGTGTCCCCCGCCATGCAAAGCACGGAAAGAACAACATAGAGAGATTACGTAAAGTATGCTGCGCTCAGCGAACTTCGAAGGTTGCCGTGTTCGAACGAATGAATGAGAATGACAAGAGAATATGTTGCACCACGACGTTCAGGGGTACGTTGGAAAAAAGCACTCACGTCGTCGCGCACGATGCCCATGGCGGGCGCGCTACCGATTCCACCAGACATGGATCTTCGTGGTTTGGAACGACCGGCAGGCACTACTTTCATAACCACATCGGATATTCGATCCAGTAGGGCCATGTTAGCGTAGATTGAAGTAAGCACTGGGGTGTGAAGAGTCGAGGTGTGGGCGAGAGAAGAAAAGGAGAAACGCAGGTGCTGCGGTGGTTTGTTGTTGGAGTCAAGTTTCACCAGGGGCAAGAGGTTTATCAGCACAGCCACTGTGTCACCAAAACATATTTGCTATGGTTTCCATGCTGCTACATTAACGTACGCAATCTGGTATAGTGTAAACGAGTGAAATGCAAGAAACGTGACAGCATCCAGAACATCAAATCTAATATAAAGAACAAGCCTGACGGCCCCGTACTAAAAGTAAAAAAACGTTGTATATCTGGTTATGAGAAAATAGAGCGAGATGCAAATGCAATGTCTTCCATGTGGCAATTCCACTCATCAATACCCTGGCCCTGTTGTGTATGCTGCTTGTGGACCAGGAGACGTTCGCCCGTATACTGCCTGCGGACCAGGAGATGCCCGTCCTCCATATGCCGCCTGCGGACCAGGGGAGGCTCTGCCTCCGTAAGCCACCTGCGGCGCAGGCGACGCCCTTCCATACATACCGCCGTGGAAATCAGGAGCAGGACTTGCCCGACCTGGTGCTCCACCCAGCTGTGTCATAGGATACGCTTCAGGTTGCCAATCTGAAGTTCCACTTTCAATGGTGCCGGGAACCGGACCACGATAGGGATCATAAAACCCGTGAGCCGGTGAAGGGTCGTCCCTATATGGCTGATTGGGATTGAGATGGGGCAAGGGAGGCACAGCATAGGGATCATGGGCACCCGAGCCAAAATCTGGCGTGGAGTAGTTGGAAGTAGACTCAATCCGTGACAAGTTTGCTTCTGAACCAGTGTCGATGCCAGCGCGGCCCACATTTTGAGCAGAGTTATTGATACCGTCATTTCCAGCGTGTGTGTTGAGTTCTGGCCATTTGATGGCTTCGTCTGGGCGGTCACATTGTGGGTAAATTTGGCCGGCACACATAGACAAACAGGGATGCTTACTGTCGTCAAAGTCGGAAAACCTCTTCCTAGTGAACTTCCAGACAAAGAAACCGATGATGCCGAGGACAGCAACGCCTGCAGCAACTGACATACCGATGATGGAGCCAGTGGACAAACCACTATCACTATCGTCGTCAGATGACTGACTTGTGGTAGCAGGCGCTGCGGAGCCGGTCGAAGTGTTCTCAACGGGTAATGTGGTGGTTATAATGACGTCTCCATCTGTGATAACACTGGTGGCAGGAGGGGATGCACCCGGTACGGGGGTGGTTTCTGGCGGAGGGGTAGTAGTTGTCTGTTGTTGCGACGTTGTCTGTTCTTGTGTCGTTGTCGGTGTTGTACTAGTGTTTTCTTGCGCGGTCGTTGTTTCTTGTGTGGTGGTGGTTGTCGGCGTGCTAACGGTGGCTTGGGTAGTAGTTGATGTTGACTCCGTAGCTGAGGTGGTAGCTGAGGTGGTTTTGTCCGTGGGCGTCGCGGGCGAGTCAGTGGGGGGGTCTAGTATGCCGCGAGGCGAGTCAGCAGAGGCAGCAGAGGCGAGTACGAGGAGGAGAAGGCATGGCCAAACGAGCGGAGGCTGGAGCTTCATGAAATAATTCAGCGGATATCAGGACTGAAGAGAGAAACAGAAAAAAGGCAAGCGACGAATAAATCAAAGCAAACAGAAGTGTGGCTGTGCGCCATACCAACCATCATCGAGACCATCCATAGCCAGCTGAGTAATCTACGCATGCAGGTGTTAAGTGGTATATTTCTGCTGTCATCCAGTTTTTTATATCTCGCTGAGATCCCGCCGCCACAAGCAGCAATCCTCTGTTTATGGCACTCGCTCGCGAAAACAGCATCGCTTTTCTCTCGGCATAACCATATTTGGACATTCATAATGGCCTTGAGCTATCATGTGGTGGCGACGAAGGTTCGATAGTCGAATTCTTCAACACCTGGCGAATAGCATACCAACAGCATCCCGAAGCACTGCGCAGCTGAAAAAAACGAGAATAATCCTGCAAGCTTGAGCCCTCAACTCTTCAGTTGCGCTCCGATGTTTCTCAAAGTACTGGAAGTATGCATTCGCCGTTACACATGCTACCTTCAGACTATAGATTTTGAAGAACAAAAAGAAAAATACATAGGCCTTCATGAGCAATGTGACTAGGTGTCATGCACGGTCAACAGCTTTCAGAGACACAGCTTTTGCCTTCGAATGGATCCTTGCTGCTAAACTATGGCATAAAAAGGTTTGAAGCTGGCGCAGAATGAGTGTATTCTATCCGCCCTGTCTTCCGTAAATGACGTCCAGTGACTCCTACATTTCAATCCCTGGATTGGACAACATGGACGAGAGCTTTGCTTGGAACCTAGCTCCCAGTTCTAGCCCTCTACCAGAATACTCTTTTGAATGTGCGCAACCCGAGTTACGATTCCTCCATTAATGCACCTGAGACTTTCAAAGATTTTTCCGCTGATTCCTCAAGCGGCCTTTCTACGCTGACTGCGCATGATCATGTTGCTAGCAAAGAGGATCCCTGTACCATTGGGAACTTTTGGGAGATACCTCGGAGTTCCCTTCCAGGCTATGCAACAGGTATTGTATCTCCTCACTTTCTGATTTTTCTGATCTAACCTCGCGTTCGAAGGTTTTCTAAATGGCTTACCTCTGATCGAAACCGTCGGTCCTGGTTCAATTAAGGATGAGCCTTTGTCTGCAATCTCCGACGGGAGTTCTAGTTCTATTAATAGCCCCGCTATCACCGATTGTTCTTCGCCTGAGAGAATTCATGGACAAAGTACTTGGAATCCTGTGTCCGTCGGTCCTCAACGCAAACGGTGTTTGAGCGATTGTGTTTCCTCTCCCGCAATTAATCAAACCCGAGGGCGTTCAGCAAGTGATGCATATTCCACATTTCAAACCTTTCCCGGGACTCTATACGACGGCTTTCAAGGTCCCTCGAGCTACTCCCCTATACCCCCGCCAGCTGGTCACTGTTATCAACCATACCCGACATGGTCTCGATCGCACTCCAACCCAGATTTTCCCACAGACTTGCCAGTCCAACAAAGTGCAGAATACGACTACTCTTCCATGGGTCTATATGACGGTGATAGACAAGGTAACTTTGTGCCATAATGAGATCTGTTCCAAAAATAACAAATAATGCCCCAAATAGGCTGCCTCTCCAGTGGAGATGTAATTGGCAATGGTCAAATGCCCATCACGAGCAGTCAGTTCAAAGCACAGGTTGCATCGCCGGCTGTTCAACAGGCAGCGTTGAAGAAGCGCAAGAACCCTGATGGAAAAGTATTTGGATGCGATATTTGTGGAGCACAGTTGACGACAAAACAGAATTTGAGCTGCAAGTAGCCGTTTGACTTGAATTCATGCCTGTGACTTACATAAGGTCATTTAACCAGATCACATCTCTGCTCATTTGGGCAAGCGTCCTTATGCTTGTTTTAAGTGCAACAGACTGTTTAACACTCCTCATGTCCGCAATCGACATGAGAACCGGTGTCGAAACCAAGTGGCGGCGCAGAATGTGACCTAGGGATTTCTCTATTGGACAGCACCTCTGCGGACCGTCCTATGCTTATTGTTTTTAATGTATCTTTCGGCATCACCCATTTGTTCTGCTTGTGTGTATTATTTACGTGCTCTCTTTGAACTTGTTAGGAATGGAATCTGTTTAGTAGTATCATCTCTGTCATACCGCCCCTTGCACAGCATAAACTGAAGCGCCGTTGGGCAGTGCTTCTATATTCACCCCTGCTCATAAATAAAAAAACGAAATATCCTCAAGGCTTGATGCACGTGTGGATGGAACTGATGCGCTCTCGTAGGGCTTCGTAAGTGACGTCTTTGGCCATTTTCAGAGTATCATCGACTTCAATACCATCAAATCTCTTGTTATGGATCCTGCTTCCGCCACAAAAAGTCTGTCTTTCCCAACATCTCTGGCTTACTTGCTGCTCCGAGTCATAAAATGACTATCAGCCTCGTGTATACCGCGCACTCTGCAGTAGCGCCTGTCCACTTTCGTCAAGCGTCCAAGCGCTCATGTCGCACCGCCCAGCCTCACCAGTTCTTTCGCTGATTCGCATGCTTGATGACCGGGGTCCACATTGACCACCTTCACTATGCAGCGTGTTCATCACAGCCCATTCTGGCTGTAAGTGGTATATAGAGCCTATATGCCCACATTGGTTGTTTTGTATTCTCTGTTAATTAATGCAGTACGCCAATTCCAGGTAATCCGATTCATGCCCTTTTCCTTATATCACCTTTCTAAAATTTTCTCCAGCAGGCAACGTGAATTCCGTACTGTAACGCCGCCCTTCCAAGGCTTCATCTCACCGCCAGCGATACCTTATGCTACTTTTCCGTCTAATCTGTTCTGTCAGTCATCGAGTGCGACACTTCAAACCGTCTCGGAAGAACAGCAACTATATCTCCCACTTACAACTTCAGTCTACGAGGGTCCCGACGCAATTTATGGAGCGATTCCTGCAGAACCATTTCCGGTCACCTCGACATCTTTTCAGAATGAGGTCCCTCAGCTTTCTTCCGACTGTCCCACACATAACGGAGTTTTTTTCCCTCCCATGGACTACTCAAGTTTTTTGGCTGATAATCAGCAATTAACACAGCAGTCCAACCTTGACTCCTGTCAGGGAGATGCAGTCGCTCACTACTGCATGGATGCTATTACCTTCAATAGCCAGCATGTTCCTGGGGCTTCCTTCCAAGGAATACCAGCGATGCAATGTCAGCGGGCAACAACCAATTCGTATACAATGCCCACTTCAGAAAACACATCCGTGTTCACAAAGCCGCAGCTTACGTCTGCTGCGAACCGAAAAGCTTCAGATGCTAGGCGAAGAAGAGCTGCTAAATATGTTTGTGAAATGTGCGGTGCTTGTTTGACTGCCAAGCACAACTTAATCAGTAAGCTTCTCTGTTAAGAGCTGTTTCTAGAATGGGGACTAAATTGCATTCGTTTGAACAGCTCACCAAAATGTCCATTTTGGACTTAAACCTTTCCGCTGCGAGATTTGCCAGAAAGGGTTCGCTGCAAAAGCAACATATCGCCGCCACACCAAGACAGTCCATCGTGACCAGATATAATTGTGGCACTTTTTTGCAATCTCATTTATCAGTGATCGGGGTTTATATCTTCAGTATGTTTGATTTATGTATGATTGTTCGCACTTGTATTACGGCTCTGTATATTGTCTAGCTTACCTATTGTTACTCGCTTAGAGGGCTCTCCTATTTTCTTTATTTCTTTTCTCGTTCTAGACTGGTCACGGTGTCTCTTTTACCAATATATTCTCACTTGGTCACATCAAATCACTGTTGCTCCGTTAATAATTTTACTTCCCTTGTCACTCTCAATATTGCCCTCGTAATTTCATGAACCCAGATGAAAGTTCGCAGCAGAACAGACACGAGATCCTTTCAGAAACTCTGGTTTCCGAGTTTAACCTCGAAATCGGATTACGCGAGAGGATGACCGAATTGCTTAATGCTCGAATTGCTTGGGCATCGTTATTGAGAGAGTCACTGGCGAAAAGTGCGTGGGCAGTCATTTACTCGCACGCGAGCTAATCTTCATTTCAGATCTTCCAACTCACATTGCTTCGTCCGAATCCTTCAGATATGCAGCTTTTGATTCCCTCAGAGCAGCCGAAAAGCCCTTTGAAAACTTGTCCAATCGCGAGAGTCCTGCACCACCAAATATCAGGCTACAAGAAGCCTTGCGTCATGCTCGCCCTCCTCCCAAACCTAAAGCCCTTCCCCGAAATTCAAAACCTACGTTTTTGTACACCAGAGCATCGGGGATGGGTAACGACGCTTCCTGTCTGCATATTCTGAAATGCCCCGTGTGTTTCAGAACAACCTTTACTTCGCTACAAGGTTTACTAAATCACGCCCGGATATCTCATACTCTAGAGTGGGGTACGCATGAGGAATGCATTCGTGCCTGCATGGTCGCCGATCCTGAACTCGACGTATCCGCTGGAACAGAAGTCGGCGTCGGCTATGGAGGGATTCTACCTGGTATTCGAACAATATTTGAGATGGCAGTAGGACCTTCTCAGTCTGGTGACCGGATGGGTCCTGAATTCGCTGTCGAAGGCAAGACAATCCGTGAGGTGGATTCTGACGGTTCGGCGTTCAGCCACCTTACCAGGACACTTGGCTTGCACGAAGACTCGTCGGCGCTTGCGCCTTTTCTGGGCAAGGAGCCGATTCGTAGGGGTATCAAAGCTCATCAACAAGATGAACTTGTCGATATCGACAGTCATGGCGAAGAAACTTCACGCCTCGATAATAGGTTCAAGAGTCGTTGGCGCCCACATTTTGCGCAGCGCAGCGTTGCAATTGATACACAGGGTCAGGTCGACACGGCTTCGAGCCACAGTCCTGTCGAAAATGATGATTTCGTTCAAGGCGTTGAGGCTGACAACACTCCAAGCGTAGACGACAAGTTGGCATATACATTACCGGCAACTATGACGACAAGATTTCACTTCACCACCCGCGTTGTTGTCACAGACCGCAGTCTGTGGATTGATTCCGGTATGTTACATTACACCTCGGGTATGCAAAGCTTGTGTTTACTTGTTACTGGGTCAAGATAAACCGTTTACCCATAAATGGATGCTGACTCTCCATTCTCCGTCATATGCAAGTTTTTCTCAACTTTTCGCGCTCGCTCCATGTCCAACTCTTTTTAGGCTCGTAATATTGCGACTGTTCTGCGAAGTATGAAGGTTACGCCAATATCGGCTGATGATAACGTGAGATGTCATCAACCTATGATCGACCGACCTCCGTACGCTGTTGTTGGCGTGGCGTCCCAACCGTTTCTTGCCAAAATCGATTTAACGTTCAATGATGTTGAAGGCGCGACCTTTGGCGAACAAACTTTTTCCATGGAACATTGGGTAGACGTGCGTGACTAATTTACATTAATATGCGCTGGTCCGACCGTTGATATCAAATTAGCTTGATCCACTCAAGTCTGCTGTAGCAGCGATCGGAATGGAACAGACCTGCGATATTGAACTGGACAAGAGAACTACAATCTTGCCTGTCGATACTGAAATCACATCAATAAACTTCAAGGCCCTCTGGAGCTCCGCAGATGAATCACTCGTGGAAAACAGAGAAACCAAGGAGTTTGTCAATAATAATCTTCCTCTTGGTCCGTTCAAATCTTTATCGCGTTCTGAAAGATGTTGATGCATACCTTAGCTTACGAAGAGATTTTGAAGGACCTACTTCCTCGTTTCCCTCTTACGCTTCCAGGTTAGTTGAATTGTTAGATCTCGATAGCTCCTCTAAATTTTCATCAGCGTCAAGGAAAAGGCGGGGCTTGAATCTGTCATACAAGCTAGTAACCTCCGCGCAGTTTTCGAACCTGGTTGAGGGTCGCAGGAAAGCTATCGAGGTGGGTTACCAGAAAGCAACAAATGCATGTACTGACCTTGTTTCAAGTGGGGCCGCATTCGTGCGCTCCGAGATGCCTACAATAAGGTCGTTGAAGAGAAACAGATACCCGACACCTTTACTCTGACGGCGGGTGACATATATACTTGGCTACGAGATGAAGGACACTTGCATCAGGGTGGTCAAGTCAAGTCAGAGGTTGCCCAGGTGATTTCATCTCAACCAAATGAAAACTCGCGCTGGTGTCCTTTTTGCGGGCTGGAAAACGCTTTGCACACACCCCTAGTTAAACCCGAAGAAAGTGGCACTAAGAATGAGATGGGTGGTAACATAAATTGTTGGCTGACAGTGCAAACTATGGGTGCTCTCAAACTTCGACCGGTCGATGTACACCGTCCGGCGTTTCCTGTTGCGCCACCTGTACTCCATGATCGTATTCAAGGATCTCAGGCGCCTCTCGATAGAGAGGCTCTAGTCCAATTTGCTGATCCCCACCTTGCGCTGGCGATCAGGCGTTTGATCGACCCACTCGGCCTATCGAGTTTTAAGGCTCGGTCGACAAGTATATCGCCTTTTCCTTTAGACAGCCTTGAACAAGGATCCGAGGGAATAGAAGCAACCTTGGCTCCATATTCTCTACTCGCACTGTGTTTGCGCCCGCTCATCAGGAGGATCATCCGGTCGGGTCTTGGTGTGGCCGAGCAACAGAAGAGCTTGCATGGGCGCGGATATCCGACAAAAACAAAGATCCAACACCGGGGATCCGACATCAGTCTCCTTACCCCGACGCACATCCTTACGGGGATAGGGGCTGGAGGGAGAGGAGGAGTCGTACAAGACAGAGATGATGTGGATGAGGCGATTCTTCTGTGCTTGTCGGAGCTAGGCACGGTTTTTGCTTCTCGTCGACATGGGAGCGATTTCCAGCGGGTCAAAGTGGAGGAGACATAGTCTTGCCAACGAGAGTCGCCGCTGTCATTGGAGTGTCGATCGAGGCGTCCGAGGAGCTGTGATGCATGTGGGTGATGGAGGAATGCACCCTGGCTGGGTGAGCAATGCCCGGCGGAACCCTGCAATCATGGCTGGATATGGGGAGATGTGGATCCGGGCTGTTGTATAGACTCGAGAAGATTGCGTAGGATGAGCTTCTTTGATACAATGACTCTATAAAAAGCTGGTTGCCCTCATTCGACGCCCATTCCATACTCTCTCCTCTCTCTCTCTCTCTTGCAATGCTTGTGTTCAAACTGTGTTTCTCTTCGCTCGCTCTTGTGTCTTTGGCTGGTCCAATGCTCACCGCCTATGCGTCGTCTCAGCACCACCACCACCACCTTTCTTCACGCATGACTCGCAACCGGCGGAACCTATGTCTGCCCCGTAAGCCATCCGCATCCCCAGAAGCAGTGGCAGTCAGTACGGAACATTCTCAAGTCGAACCTACACCAGTCCAGGCCTCTGTTTCATCTTCATTAGATTCGGTGCCAAGTTCTACAGACCAGCCTGATGTCGCGTCTTCTTCATATAACACACTGACTCCGTCAATTTCTTCCTTATACATACCCAATGGGATCAAAGCCGGTGTAGCAGGTGGCGATGCCTATACCATTTTACAAAATCACATTGGATGGTGGTATGATTGGTCTGCCAACCCACATAAACCTGGCAATCCGATCGCTGTACCCATGCTTTGGGGTACAGGCAAGGTGGATTCAACGGATGCGAAGCGGTTAGCTGATTTTAAGAAACTCTCGTCATCGTCGTCGTCCTCTCAACGTCCACAATTTGTACTTGGATATGAGGAACCGGATTGTACGAGTGGAGGTGGATCGAGTGGTGTGAGCGTTGAACAGGGTGTTGAAGAATGGGAGAATTTGATGGGGCCGTTGAAGAGAAAAGGAACCAAGATTGGAAGTCCATCCATGTGCAGTGAGTTATTTTTTCCCGTTAAAACGAACGAAATGAAAGTCATTCTAACACATTCTATGAATGATAGAACAAGCGGATGAAACGTGGCTCAAGGAGTTTTCGAAGAAAATATCGACGGCTTGGGATTTTACTGCGATTCATGTGAACAAGAATAATTTGGATGGAGTGAAGAAGGATATCGTACGTTGTCAAATTGATTCAACACTGGTCAGAAATTGAATTTCCTTGTGTAGGACCATTACTGGGCTACATATGGAAAACCAATCTGGGTAACTGAATTCGCCTGCGTGAACGGTGCGTGTTTTTTTTTCTTTACGTTTACTACGGTATTGACATGAAAACATAGACCACAACACGTTCCAGCCATGCACGAACCAACAACAAATCAATACTTTCATTCAACAAGCCGTGGATTATTTTGAACATGACAGCAGGGTGTACGCTTATGCGTTTAGCAATGGAGAAGGATTGGGCACTGTTTGGCCGATGATGCATGGTGGTAAATTCAGGTAAAGAGTTTTTCTACTTTTGCTCATGTGTGATTAACGTCTCTACAGTGAATCTGGCAAAGCTTATCTAGCTGCTATCAGCAAGTATCATTAAGTGCTCGAAACATCACAGAGCTGGACTCTGGTTACGTTTGTGATGTAGTGTGACTATGAGATTATATTTTGAACGGTCGTACGATTTCAATAAATGTAAGGGAAAATGCGGTAGCGAACAAGTTTCTTGTATTTGATCCAGTCATCGCCATACCTGTAGGCAGTATCAGAATCAGAATGGAAAAATTGAACAGTGGGACCGACTTTTTATGGCAGGCTTCATCATCGCGACGCTGGCGGTGCATGAGAAGAACGAGGAAATAGCAAACATAGAAATAGGTGATGGGGGTGTCAAAAAGCGTAGGAAGCGACCACGCAAAGGCCATGACAAGATCGCCACTGGATGATATATGAGATGAGGGACGTCGAGTCAACAGGTCAAGACTTACAGATAGTTGGGATGCTGGGAGAGGCCCCACCAGCCGGAAATGAGGAGTTTGGTACCGCGCTTGGTGTCCATATACTTGAGGTCTAGATGACGATGAGACTGAACGATCGCAAAAAAGATGGGCAACCTACTCTTCGGGTTCTTTCCATTCCTAAAGTCGTTCTTTTCGCCATTGGCGCCACGGAAGATCCAGTATCCAAAGAGGTTGACTGCGATGATACCAGCAGTACGGAGAGGACCCAGTTCTACAGGATGGAAAGCGAGGTAACGGGCCTGAAGACTATAGACAAAAGGCACCCAGGTCAAGTCTCCCACGGCGAGCATAAAGCCAAAACCATCGGTGGTGATGTCCATGGTGGTGAAGAGGGCGGGTTCATTGTAGAGGCCATCTGCAACATACCAGAACTGGAAAGCGAGGACGAGCCACATGGAGTCGGTGACGTTTTGGATACCACCACGGCGGACAGCCTGTTCGCAAGCCATGCTGATATTGATCAGGACCCAGAGGATGAGACCTGGGCGGAGCTCGTTGAAGGATTTGATATCAAGGGAGCCGATGGAGGGATTGAGCTGGCGTCCGATGAACCACTAGATTGTGTGTGAGATAAGCGAAAGAACGGGACAGTGGAAAGCATACATCATAGATGGGGTTGCCCGAGTTGCCTCCGAGGGCTAGAAGGGTACCTGAACGGAAGGAAGCGATGTAGCAAAGTGTGGCCTGGAAAGCGGCCATGGCGATAGACGCGGTCAAAAAACCGACCCATTTCTCGTATAAAATGGTGAACGCCTGGGGCCCAAAGTTGAAGATGATGCCTGATGTGATACCGAGTGCGAGGAGAAAGGTAGAGAAAGCTGGAAAGCAAAGTAAGTAGGAAATAAATAGATGAAAAAAGTCGTACCATTAATTTTATACCATTGGTGTCCACCGTTGCGGAGGGTGGTGCCCTTGACCCAGTCACCGGGAAGGATGGCCCAGGCAAGGATGCAAAAGACATACCATCCGAGGTAGATGAGGGCAGCGTCGGTATCCCAGAGGGAGAACCACCAGTCGCGGTCTGAGAGAGCAGTGACGACGCGGTCAGTGTCGACAGCGGGAAGACAGGCGTTGTTCTCGTTGCAGGCAAAGAAGAGAACGTAGGTGGTAGCGGGGGCGAGAAGAGAAACGGCGAGAGCACCGGGAGGACCGAGAAACTCGTATTGCGTTGTTGGTGGATTCATGCAGAGAGCCAGTCTGTCACACCGTGTGTCACAAGGGATGTCCCTCGCCCACAGCCTCAACGAGCTCGCCGCCGCACACGACCGCAACCTCATCAGGTCCGCTTTTTTTGTCTTTTGTCGTCGTATCTAACACCCCCGACAGCGACGACGACTATAGAATTCTTCGCCAGGACCTCTTTCGCCGCTCGACCGCCCCAGAGCCCCACCCAACACCCCAGCAGCCACCTCAACCACCTCCGCCTCCACCGCCGCCCCTCCAGCACAAAAAATCAGTCGTATTCAACGTCGCCAGTCTTTTCCGCCGTGCAACCGGTCGTTCTTCTCGAAAACAGGACTCACCACCCCATCCCTGCAAACCTAGTCCATCTCATAAACCACCGTGCGATGACGAGCAACAGCCTGCGACTCTCAGAACAGACCTCGCCACGCTCGAGGCCGAGCGCAACCGTCTCCTCGACGCCTTTGCCTCACTCGAGTCTTCCACTCTCAAACGCATCCAATATAAAACCGCACGTCGTCTGTACACCCCAACCCCGGCCAACGTCAACGTAGTCCTCCAAGGCCACGACTGGCGCAGACCCACAAAACCCGTCCCCTCCATCGTCCTTCCCCCTCATACCACCTCCAACCGCCGCCTTCATCATCCTAATCCCTCCATGTCCTCTTCCCGCAGCGACCAACTCTCCCTCCATTCAACCGATTCATCTAGACTCTCTCTCTCCCAACCACCCCACTCTCCCCGATTCCGAAATACACTCCAACGCCAAAACTCCATCTCCTCCGCTTCCACTCACAGTACCGGCACCAGCAGCCGCCTCGCCGCCATGGGTCCTCGCAGTACCGGAAACATCTACCTTGCCTCTCTCACAGAACGCTCTTCTTCATCATCCAAACATACCATCGCCGATTCTCGTATGGACGATGACGACCTTGATAACGACGACGACCCCGAAGCCAAAGACTACGCCTCCGCTCTTCAAGAGCTTGACGACATTCGACGACGTCGAGACGAAGTCGACGCCAGATACCTTGCCAAGCTTGAATACATCAAAGCTAAACTCAGAGCCGCAGAACTCCATGAACGCGTTTCACGCCGTTGAGCTCATTGTATAAAACGGAAATGTAAATCAAAAATATGTGTATATCCTATTAATAGACTCGTGATACCCCAAGGGTCACTCGACTCGTCCTCCATGCGGTTACTCTAATACATACAATATAAAATATAAATACATCACTAATTATCCACCAGCGTCGAACGCAAACACGACACCGGAAGCGCATCGTAACAATCCAGTTCATCCTCCGATAACCCGATCTCCAGGATAGAACACGTCAAACTGCTAAGCTCACTCGCCGGTAAGCTACTCCCCGAAAAAGGTCTCTTATACCGGGAAGGCGGTGTATCCTCAGGCGTAGGCGGCAGTCTCACAGGTGGAACGTCAACATAACACGAATGTCGGCGAGACGGAATACGGATCATCAAAGGCGAAGAAGTCATGAGATCCGGGAGCACGTCCTTTTCTTGACGTTTACGAGACAGTGCTGGGGATTCAGGAGACAGTGGCAGAATCAGTTTCCGCCGTTTCGAGCTTGCAGAGTCACAATCGACCCTTCGTTTTCCCGGTTTTGGCGTGATCAGTGGTGATGATGATGATGACGATGATGATGACGACGAATCTTCAAATGCATTTGCTGCAGCTACGGCAGCCTCTTCATCCCGTTTCTTCTTCTTCTCGACCGCCAACTCTCTTGCCCTTGCTCGTTTTTCAATCTCCTCTTGCAGCATTCGCGCAAACGTTTGTGCATCTCCTTGTAACCACACATCAAAAACCCCTTCCCATTCCCGAGTCGGAACCGGAAAATCAAGGTTGAGATATACCGCCTTGATCGACGACTCTTCATCGGTGCTCAGAGGCGGGCGTGACGGAGTAGAAGCAGTCCCCTCATCCTTGCTCGAAACCCGCGACCGTACCGCTTTCGAAAACTCTCGGACAATCCTCTTTGTTCCAGGTACTCTCAAACTTGTCCCAACAACCAGTAGCAAATCCGCACCGCTACGACCTTTTGAGCCCATCAGATCCTTACTCACCACATCCCCAACACCTTCACCATCCTTATGCGCTTCGTTATACAACACAACGCTAGGCCGAAGCTTTCCTATCCCACGTCGTCTCTTCCCAATCAACTGCCGAGTTCGTTCCAGGGACGTGCACTCGGGACACTGAGGAGGCTGACCAATAGTGAGACTGGGTAGATGTTCTTGCAAAGGAAACGAATGGGTGCAAGTCTGGCAGTGGACGGATTGAAGGGTTCCATGAAGTGGAATACACCGAGGAATTTCCACAGGCGGAGAAGAATGTCGAGATGTCGATGAGCCAGGATCTGGAGGTTGATCGATGGGAATGTCGCCAGTAGGAGGCTGAGTGGCCAGCGCTTTGCCTTTTGCTCGATTTTTACCTCGCCTGTCATCAAACTCGGGCACACCAAACGAGAGTCCTGTTTTTTGTTCGATAGCATCGATATTTTGTGTATAAACTCGGAGAAGTTTTCCGCGATCATCGAGAGCACGCAAAACGCGATGGAAGGAAGTTGGCTCTGCGTCTTGTGATAGTCTAGAGAGTTGGGCAATCATTTGGCAAAACAAAGAGGTAGTATGTTCAGTCTGGCATTGGGATGAGCATATATGTACTTGTAAATTGACGCTGAGAGAGAGAGAGAGACGCTCACGTTGAATACCGAAGCATCGAACAGATCCTTTCCTGATGCCAGGTTTTCCCGCGGATTATCACGCTTCAAGGTCTGAAAAAGTCCTTCGGGCGAACGAAAGTCAGGAATGCCGGCCTGTACTGAGATGCCAGCACCTTGAGATCAAGGTCAGCGCTAATTTGCCAGCAAAGCAAAAAAAAGGCATGTACCACAGACGACGACGATGCGCCTGGCCTTGAGTATAGCTTGGATGACCTTGCGGAGATGAGCATCTGTGTTTGCGGGCTGGGAGAGAAAGGGAGGAGAGGTGGGGAGGGGTGTGTGGGACTCGAGCGGAAGGAAGACGGTCATCCCTGGGGAGGTGATGGTTGGAAGACAAGGCAGCCGAGACATCGTCCATCTGGCGCGGGAACTCGCCTTTGCCCTCGCCTTTGCATGCATGGGAATGCACTGCCATCACTTCTCAAACCTATCGACATATCTGATCCCGGGTGCTTCAGTCGCTGGATGAAGTCACATCAAGGGCCTCGCCGCGCCAAGTCAATTCACTCCACCGTCAATCTTGTCTACCTCAGTCATACGAACGTTCAAACATATTATTTTTCCTCCCGTCAGGTGTTTTCTAGTCGTATCCAGTGCGCAAAACTACTCCCATTAGACCGGATCAGCTATTTTAAGACCATGACTTAAGTGGATGGCATTACTGCGGCGCTAAGTATCCTCAACGATCGACGAACAAACGCTTCACGGCAAGAGATTATCCCAAATAAATTTCATTAATACCGGCGAACCCCCATGACATACAAAACGGAAAACATATATCCCAAGAAAGAAGTTTCATGAATGCCAAACTCGTCCGGGTTTGTAAACTCTCTCCTCCCCCATTGCAAATCCCGAACGTTCACGAAACCTCTTGGCCCAACTACCTCAGACCGTTAGCTGAAGCAGTGTGCTAGGTAGCAGAAGAAGAACATACCCTATGATTGTGCCTTGGGAGTGGAATAAGGTAACGATACTGGGTATACCCCAGAAGGCACCTCGTAGTGACGTGCAGATGCATCAGGTTGCGAGACAACGAAGATTTGGTTGCCAAACGGTGTACCAGAGGACAAAGGTTCATAAGAAAAGTCGTATTGCTTCTCATAAGCGAATGTAGTGGCCTGAGCATGGGGCTGGGCTTTATGTGAGGTTTGAGCTTGGTTGAGGGCGACGAAGGGGGAATGGAAGGCGCGGGTAGTAGCACATTGCTTTATACGACGCGCAGCAACGGCGGAACGCTGAGCAAAGGGGCGAAGGAAGGATGACATGGCAAGAAGGTAGTCAGGTCCACACCCCGGCTTTTATACTTTATATTGTAACTACCCATCTGACTCGAACCATCCCAATTTCAATTATTGGGGTTCACACATCACATAATACTCATCACGCGGGCCCTTGCCCGCTCACACCAATCAAGTAGGTACTATTATGTCCAGACTTTTAGTGTTTCGTTCACTCGAATTATGCAGGTCTCGTACGATTTGGGGTCAGGCGACGCTATTGATTTTCCCCAAAAAAAGGGCTGTGAGGTTACCTTAACGGCATCATCATCATGTCGTTGTCGTCTTTAATTCAGCCCTGACTGGCACCGATCGGCCGAAAAAGTAGCAGACCTCTATACTGGTATAAAGACACAGGCCATTAAACCTATTAATTTGGATCGTCTAGTGATGATGTGCATTCGCTTCTACACTTTGCCACCTTTGGTCGCGTCAACCTCAGTAAAATATTTTCGAGCTACTGTAGGCTGCACATTCAGAGACGGCGTCCCCGGTTTTGGTCGATGAGTGTCTACAGCCTGAATCGGCAGCGCATATCTGCAAGTTTTTCCATGTAAGGAAACAATTCTCAAAATCGCATTGGAATCTCTCACCGCTCCTCGTCACAACCATATGCCTTGGGAGTCAATTTGATGACAGTGTGCAATGGTATCTTGATATAAGGTAGATCCGCTTGAGGCAAGTTGTGGAAATAGGCGTAGCTAGCGGTGGTATATAATCAATCCAACAGCACATCCATTAACAGACTCACAGACAACGCAAAATCGCCTCAAGTGATGTGATATGAGTTAAGCCACACGCGTTCAATGAAGCTCTAAAACTCACTTGGTGACCTATGACCAGAACATTCTCCTGACGTTCCAGTTCCATGATAACTGGCTCCAACCGCACAACGACATCCCGATAAGATTCTCCTCCTCGATACCGGTAGTTGAATTTGTCTTCATCCCGATTTGCGAAATCGTCTGGATAAGCTCGCTTGACAAGTCCATCATCATGTGGTAAGCATGTAAATGAAACATGGATTCTCTACCTCAATTTCCTGCGCCGCAAGTTTCTGTTAATATGCTCCTTCAAACAAGTGGATTTTCTCACCTCATAAGTCATTGCATCGCAAACACCTGTTTGGAAATATTACAATTAATTCAAGTAAGCGACCCAACACGCACCTGCGTCTAACTCATCCAAAGATTTCCATGTTAATTTCGGATAGGGTAACTTTGATCCCGTCTGAATAGTGCGTCGCAATGTCGATGTCCATACCTGCAGCACAAACATTTGCAGGCCCAGGTTACGAACGAAGATAAGCAAAGCTTACCGTCAACTGGGCATTACCAATATTATCCGTGATCAACTCAGGCAACGCATCTGCATATTGCATGCCTCGCGGTGAAAGCAAGGAATCACCTCCAATTTTACCCTCTACATTAAACTGGCTTTCTCCATGCTGAACAAAAGAGAAACCCCAGTTAGAATATTATATCTCATAAACAACCACTCACTCTCGAAAGATAAATACTCCGGGGCTTCAGGTGTAAATTCATAAGATAGAACGCAATCCGACTGGCTAGGTATCCATGAATATTCGAGACCGTAACGTTGTTCCCAACATTGACAATTCGCAAATAAGATAAATGATCTTCCGTGATGGTTTCATAAACCTTCTGATATGCTTCGATTCTCCGTAAGAAATCTCGTTTCGCCTCCTCGGGTGAAGTATCCTTGTAGTCAGGATCACCCGAAGTTACTTTGAGAGCAACATTGGATGCAATAATTGCCGGATCGTCACAAACTGATTCGAGGAATATGAGATCAAGACCTTTTTCTTGTTTCACTCTTTGCTCGATCCATGCCCTGCATGACAATGAATTTTGAGTGTTAGACAGGGAAAGGTGAATGACACACCTGCGTTCACGAGTACTATTCGTAGCATCTGTAAGCTGTAATATTAGTTATAGCGTCATCGGCCGTCAAGCGAGAAACGCACCATGAATGCCGACATTTCCACCCAACTTTAGCCAGGCAATTAGCATCTCCAAGCTATCTTGCGCCAATTTTTCTCGGGACTCATTGGCACTCTGATTATCGTGACTAAACCAAGATGCTGTATGTTCCTCCTTGACACCCGATCTAAACAAGCCCAACGGAATTAGCGCAATTCTAGAAACTGAAAAACTACGTACTGCTGTGCCATTTGCCGAGCCCTCGTCCGTCGCAGTTGGCCGACATTAAAAACCTTTCGAGAGATAACGACCAGGTTCTAGCAAACGCGAAGGATCAACACATACCTCGACATCATATTCGAGCCACTAATATCAAGAATCAGCCCCCGACACTTATCAGACATGATGAAGGCGTCCAATCACCTTGAGGTATATCTGTAGTTTATTACTGAGGTAAGATTTACCTCTAGCAGGTAATCCAACCTATAAAAAATCGCATTATACACACGTCTTCCTCCAGATTTGAAGATCGCCTAGTACACTCGACATACCATTGCTAACACGATCTTGTTATCCGAGTAATCAGGCTTAGCAACTGTCGATAACACAAATCTGAAGCATTAGAACCTTGATCACACCACAGAGAAGAAGAAGAAGCCTCCCCACCTTTCCCTCCAATACCCTTGACCGCCACTGGTGGTGTAGCAGCCTGAGATCCTTTCCGACTTGTAACAGTCGATTCATCGAATTGCTTAAGCCTAAAGCATACAAATAGTCAGCAAGTAAAGGAGCAAAAAGTGTCGAAACTTACATAGGACTTCCAGCACCAAAAGCAGCAGGTGGTAGCCCCGGAGACATGGCTTGCAATTCCCCTCTACGATTCTGCATGTCTTGCAGTACACCAGCAACGCGGGTCAAACTTTCAGTGATCCTAAGAGTGGGGACCGTGGGGCTTGCGTTAGGATCAGCCATACTCAGTATCGTGATAAGCGGGACTAGATAGAAGAATGTGCTCGAGCCTCGGGTTACTGATCGGTGGTTCCTGTAATTAGGTGGTGTTCACACGATTCTATACTTGCTATATTAGTTCCATATATAACTGGCTTCAATGAGTGCCCCTCCTCCCGTCTTTGATAACTGATTTTTTTTTAAATCGCGACTTTTGCTTTCGTTTGAGCACTTCATCATCTCGTCAAAAAAAAGGCAAGCTTGGGTCTGGCTTCGCGAACAAACAAGCTATAAATAAACCTCCTTCTCCCTCCCAAAGATCTGGGTGTAGATAAAAACGTAGGCTCAAGCGACTCGTGAAAACATATATGTGTATTCATATCCGGGGCATAAAGCATTAAAAAGTGAGCGAATACATAGTACAAGATATAGACAGTTAAGCTATTTGAATTTCACAGGTTACTAACAATCGTAATTTCGCATTACAAATGTCACCCCGAGTGCATAATAGCTGACAACATGGGGATAATATAGACATGAAGGAAACGTGGACGTGAGTTAGCTTTGAGCAAGGCATTTGGTAAATATGCTTCGATGAAAGTGATCAAACGTGGGGCATCTAAGTGCAAAGAACTGATGGCAAATGTGTCATTTCGGGAGCGGATGTCATTGCAGTAAGAACCTACAGTCACAGGGTTGGCCAGGATCACGAGGCATGCAACCAGTATTATAGGCGTATCATGGCCGGCAGCATAAGATGTTTAGTAGACCTCTCTTGCGATGTTCACCATCAAGGTGTTCTCGTCCTTGATCATACATTCCCATCCTCGAAGTGCTCACATGTTGCGCGTTGACTCCAGAATTCATCATATTCTCTCGTGAATTGGACGCATTCTTGACAGCCGAACTTTGAAGATAGTAAGGCTCCGAGGGGTTCATATGAAGTGCCGCACCATTCTGCATCGCTTGTGCATTCGGTGAGTGTTGTCCCAAGGCACCGCCACTTGTACGATAGTTGGTACTGGTAGGAGCAGAAGCATAAGGATGCTGAGAGATAGCGGTGTTGTTCGGATTAGGTTGTTGACTTTGCCGACGACTGGGGGAAATGAGGGGCTGAACGCTCAGATCGCGACTGACATCACGGGCATCTGGCTTGCGTCGCTTTTCTGCGAGTAATGGTGGCACAGGACTCAACACGACACCATTTCCAGTTGCCTCAACTTGACGTGAGGGTCGACGATGACCATGTTCGCGGTCACGGTCGCGCCGATCGCGACCATGATGTCCACCAGGAGTGCCATGCTATTGGGGTCCAGTTGTTACACCATGACGGTAGATAAGGAAGGCGATATGGAGTACTTACGTTGCCGGCTTCCCAGCCTTTTCCACCGTTGAGGTTCATCCAGTCATACACACCGTCCTCTTGCTCACCAAGTGTTTTCAAAACCTTGGTGAACAGCTCTCGAAGAAAGTCATAGTCTGGCGATTCTTCAAAACCTAGCTTCCGAACATAGTTCATGTATATGGCAAACTCCTCTGCGCAAGTTTATTATCAACTCTTCGGACGGGTACACATCGGACAGACCTGGGAAGCCTTCGCACAATTCAACAATGGGAGTAGACTGCTTTTTTTCACCGATCTTCTCGTACTTTTGTTTATTTGTCGCAGCACGAAGACCCTGCCATGGCAGACCCCCTCTCAAGAAATACATGAAAACATGGCCAAGCGATTCTAAATCATCGCGCCTTGATTGTTCGCGGCCGCAGTGGGTATTGATTGACATATATCGAGCAGTTCCAGAGAGTGATTTCCGTTCACGGTAAGGTATATGGACTTTGGTTTTTGGATCGCGGTAGAATTTTGCCATCCCAAAATCTGGTTGAAAAAAAAAATCAATATTGAGATGGTGTTCTCTTAAGTGCGGCGTTAGGAGAGGGTTTGATCGCGCTTGAGATGAACAAGTGACAGGTGTGATGGATGGTAATCCGTTGTTCAGCGCTCAGGGCCGGTAAGCCACCAGAAACGCGCACGTCCCGGTTAACGCGAAAGAGTAGGTGGTTGTTTGTTGTCGTAGAAAACTTACTCACCGATGAGGTGAACGGTGTTGGCGTTTTTATTTCCCGTAACGCCAATCAAGAAGTTGTCGGGTTTAATATCGCGGTAGATTAGAGATTTATCGTGGACAGCCTGAACACGAGTAACCTGAAAAGGAAATTAAACAGCTGTAACGGGAGGAAGTATCCATAAAATAGGGGAGGGAGGGGGGAAGAGGGTAATGGTTGAACAAGGGGTTCCATTGAAAAAAAGATTTTACCATTTGCTTTGCAGCCATGCAAACGGTTTTTATAGAAAATTTGCGGCCACACATATCGAAGAGGTCCTCGAGATTGGGTCCCAAGAGGTCAATGACGAGCACATTATGGAGGCCCTCTTGGCCAAAGTAATGAACCTGGGGCACGCCAACTTGATTGAAGAGTCAAATATAGCGCGTTGACTAAAAAAGAAAGTGGACCTACGGGTCCCATGTAAGGTCCGGTAAGATCGAAACTCATCTCTCAGCTGGGGTGCATCCGATTTTCGGGGTTCCTGCGGGCAGTGTTATTCGAGTTGTAACAACAGAGAGAAAAGACATGCAAATTTAATGGCGACTGGTGTGCCAGACGAGATTTTTGAACCTATAATAGGCCAGGACAATCGCAAAAAGACGTAAGCATGTGGGTCGACAATTGGGGTGGAGGGCGATGACACATTGGGGGAGATAAGGGAGAAACAACAGACCTTCGTATACGACGCCGAAAGAGCCCTCGCCTATTTTTTTCCCGACTCGATAGTGGCTTCCTACGATACCATGGGAGGTGGAGGACTGAGAGGGATGGGACGAGGAGGGGGCGTGGGGAGCAGCCATGGGATGCTGGGGGGGTCGCGGGGGGACGAACTGGGTATCAGAAAAGCGAATGGGGGGTCCAGAGAGAGCGAGAGCAGGCCTGAGCTGGAAGAAAGAGCGGGTCGGGTTCTGGACAACAGCCTCGAGCGGACTTTGGATTGCCATCAACACGTGCCGACATAGCCGAGTTTGGCATGTCCCTCAGGAGCAAACAACGCCGCCTCCTCTCAGCGTCGTCATATGTGAGTGAGTACCACAGGTTCCTCTCCCACCCATGAGTGATCTCCTCCGCCACTAGGTCTTCCCCGGAGCAGCTGGATAGCATAGCAGCAAATATATTCACACTCGAACACCGCAGAGAACAACTCCATCGCCAGCTATCAGATGTCGAGCTCCGGTTGCGCGGGGAGAGGGCCAGGTACAATGCGCTTCTCAACACCCGGGCCTCCATATCCAAGATACCCTTCGACCTCCTGAGCTCTATTTTTCTTCTATGTCAGGCGGCTGGACGACCGAAACCTTATTATTCATTCGCGGTAGCTGCCTCTCACGTTACACGACACTGGCGTACAGTCTCTCTTTCGACCCCCCTTTTGTGGAATGACGTCCGCATCAACATACAGTCGCTGTCGGCTCTCAATCGACTAGAGGCTCATCTTGAACGCTCAGATGATTGTTTCCTTGACTTGTATATTCATGCTTCCATTCCCAATATCAAACCTGTCATGGACCTGATATTACTCCATTCCCAACGGTGGCGCCGACTTTCCATCACCACTGATAATGACCAAGTCAGCGCACTTCTGACATCTCTTTCTAGCCCTCTAACTCCATTACTTGAGCATCTATCCCTCCAAATTGAGATACCCGAAGAACATCACTCACCCAGATCTAAATATCCGAGCAGCTGCCCCAAGATACTCATCAACGGTGCGCCGTTGCTGACTTTTGTTCGTCTCGGAGGTCTTGCGTTGGGAAACCTAGCACCTCCATCGGACAGAATAACCACCTTGGATATGGATGGATTCGAGAGATATTACATGGAGCCCTCCCAACTGGTCGCCTTACTCGAGACACTGCCCTTGCTTGTTAATCTATCTCTTGGCCAGCTTCACATCCATCATCCGCGCGACCCATTTGACGTCACGAAGCAAATCACACTTCCGTTACTCCGATCCCTCCGCATTTGTGGCCCGTGCACGTCACCGCATATCATGCTATCACTCTTGGTACTCCCGCAGCTAGAGGCTCTCGCCCTGCATGACTTGGATGGTTTTCATGCGCCGTCACTTCCCTTTGTCAAGGAACTTTTGATTGATTCATGCGCGTTTGACGAGATTGCCACCACGAATCTGTTACATGCATGCCCGTCTATCACCGCACTCGCTATAGATTTCCATTGCCCCATTGTATGGTCCGCTATGACCATCTTTGGGGATATGGCAGACGACGAGGTTGCTTGGCCATCTGTGCACACATTAACCGTGCGAGAGATGGAGGTTAGCGATGTAGCCCGTTTCCGTATCATGGCGTCGACCCGTTTCTCAGCCAACCGCGGTCTTCGAAAGCTACGGGTAGATAGGCGTACGCGGGTAGTTTTGAAAAGTAAGCACTGTTTGGATTGGTTTCGGGAGCATATGACCGTGGAAAACTGCGATCACCCTGCAGCGTGGCCCGGGCATGAGTTGTAAGAGACGGAGAATGACGCGGGATTCACGTTTTGTACTACGATATGATAAATACACGTTGTCGAAATCAAATAGGATTACTGTCGGGGAAAGCAGCGGGATGCCGGATGCGGCAATCCAGTCAGCACGGAGACGCGGGTGGGACGTGACTAATTGATTAGCTAAGGCGGGTTGACCCACAGAGATGGTGTAAGCAGCGTCGGCGATGAAGTTGTCGCCCTCCCACGTCATTTTTATTCCATCGCTTCAGCGCACTCCTAATCCGTCTCTCCTCCTCCCCATCCATGTCCACCCGCGTTGTCAAGCTAGCAGTCGTCTCTGATTTCGTATGTCCCGCATCACTCTTGCTCACACCCCCCACTGACCAGCTTTGCTCAAGGTCTGCACAAGCTGCTACATCATCCAGCATGAACTCACAACCGCCATCGACTACTGCAAACGCATGGAACTTCCCCTCGAGTTCCAGTTCCAACACATACCATTTCGCCTTATCGGTCCCAACTGCTTAAAACCCAATACCACCATCACTAAAAGCAAGTTCTATGATTGTCTTCTGGGCGAGGAGCGCGGCGCCAGTCTGCGGCGAAATGTTGCAAAATGGGCAGAGGAAAAGAATATACCGATGTGTGTGCCCCAGCTTCTCCTTCGACGCTGCCGTAATTTTTGTTTTCCTGACTAATCTTTGCAGTTCTTTCAATGGTCTCGTTGGTCAAACTACCGGCGCTCATCGTCTATGTTTCAAGGCCGCGCAAGTGGGTGGTCAAGAGCTCCAACTCAAGCTCATCACGGCCCTATTTGAAGCTCATTTGATCCACGATAAAGACACATCCGATGTCAACGTTCTTGCCGACACCGCAGATTCGGTCGGAGTAATGACCAGGGATGAGGTAGGCTCTTAGGCCCTTCCTACCTACGACGATGTTCTAAAAACCTCAATTTTCTTCGTTTGCAGGCCCTGGAATTCTTGGAAACAGACGAATTTGATGCGGAAGTAAAGAAGATTGCAGATGCTGCCCGCACCAAAGGAATTTCCGGAGTTCCCATTACAATCATCGATGGCAAATGGGCTGTAAGCGGTGGACAGTCGGCGGATGTCTTCATCCAAGTACGTTCACTTTCTTTTCGGCTTTATTATAGAGCGTTGATACTGATGTTATCTGCTCGAAAGATCTTCAAGAAGTTGGCCGCTTGCGGAATCAATTCTTCTCCTTCAGCGCTACCCGGCCCAGCAGTGCCCACACAAATATGTTCTTCTTGATCGTTTCACTCCTGGGCCACCTGATAATGCCCCTTATGCTTCCTCATACCGCGTCAAATGTGTGTCGTTGACTCTATTTTTCCCCAGCTGCTGTCGCCATTCGCGACTCATTTTTAGTGGTTTTTCGTCATCTTCTTTTACTCCTTTTTGTTGTATATATTTCACCGATTGTTTGTTTGTAATATTATGTATGGAGACAACAAGAAAGTCACAAACAAAGCCCGTCTCAATATAGATTACCCAGCTAGTCTCACAATTATTATAAGTACTGTAGGTAGATCATTCTGCATATAACGTTAATATTGATCGCAAACGAGAAACCGATTCATGGAAGCTTGCGTTTCGGGGCAGTTAAAGGGATAGAGTACAGTATAATGCTGATTTGCAAGCGATCAGTATCAGTGATCGCGATCGGTAGCTTGGTCAGTCGGCGAAACTTCATCGCCTTGGCCGTGCCCATTGGAGAAAATTGTTGTATACATGGTGTACATGATTGAGCCTTTCGATCGTCAATTTGTAAGGTGAGAGGGAGATAAATTCAACAGAAGAACCAGGCGTGACCCAATTACTGATCAGTAATCACAGATAGTAGTGATAGTGTAATACATTGCGCATAATGCGTCAGTCACCGGCCAAGTATGCCAAGTACCACCGGCCCTGATCAGCAGTTCGGCGGCCGGCCAGTCACACAAACTCCATCTCTTTAATCGTGTGCGCTTGGGAAAAATAAATTTTATTGTATAGTGAGAGTTTTTTGTTTCATTAATTGGACGATCAGAACGGCCAGTTGAATCCACGGGTGGATTAAAAATTGTTTAGTAAGATGAAATGTGATTGAGACCCGGAGGAGAGCGGGCATGACCTGGCATGACCGGACTAGTGATTATGCATGTATCCGGCAAGTGATCACATACCAGGGTCGCCGGTAGGCCCCTATCAGCCGTATCTCAATGTGTTAGGGCCTGGTTAGGACTGGTAGGAAGCACCTTCCTCCCCCGCATTTGACTCTCAGCGTGTGGACTTTCACGCACTTTGTCATGAACACGCGAGATTCATTGATACTTTCTCAGCTTGCTTTAATCCGACAAACCTCCCTGCCATTCATTTTGTAGGGTTTTCTTGTCTCGGATCTTCATGTCGGGTTCAATTGTGTTGTGGTCTTCTCGGAGCGTTCGCTGTTCTCAGCAAGCCATTAGCCGGCGAAATTATTCCGTGCTGAAAGTTACACTTACATTGGGAGTGTCGAAATTGGCAAGGCTATGCAGCATCAGCGTGGCATTGACTATTACCTTTCTTCACACCATAGATTCTTTTACCCTTTCGTAGATAGCATGACGCCAAATCCATAGGCGTGCCAAGTCTATCGTTTTACTTTGTATCATTTTCAGGTTCCTCCTCCCTCAGTCAGCTAAAGCTTTGCTTTTGTCTACCGACCCAAGACCCTTTCATTATGACCCTCCTTAGTTTACTTCTCAACTGTAGTTCGTGTCGAAAAACATAAATAAAACGTACCTGGGGTAATCCGGGGGGAGGGCGTCACCCCGATTCACGGCTAATGTCATCTATTTGATTACGCTGGACGTCATTGGACACTGGGACAGGAAAAAAGGTTTAGAAACGACAATTTATTACAATCCGCAGTTGCATTATTCTCATTCATCTTCCACTCCAATGCACAAGAAAGCCTTGGCCTCGACCTGGACCGTATGTACGAAACTGCTCCACGGCTGGATGATAATTTTTGGATTTATGGTTCACATGCGTCAATCAGACACTGTCAAAAACAAGATGAGCTTCTGAATGCGCAGCACGACTCGGACTCAGTCGGTTTTTACAATTCAATTTTACGGATACAAAAGTGACTTCAATCGCAGCAAGTCGACGGACGGTTTAATGTGAACGTTGTGACTTTGTGATTGACGATATAAAGTATGAGAATACGCTTATATCTCACAATGTGACTAATACCGGCTCAGACTCCAACTGTAAAACTGCATAGTACTGCATGCATCTCATATGCATGAGAAAATTCGGGCACGGACCGTACTCTATACATTATGAGAACTTCTCCTACAAATCCTAATCAATCAACCCCGGGCCCCATGAAATTTCCCAGAACTACTGAAATAACCTGAAAAGAAGTACGAAAATGGTCTCAGTCACTTTCATGGAATGGAGATGACTCGCTGTTGTATTAGTGATGTTGACACCGGAATTCACGAAGGGGTAGATTACGGTGAGTACTTCCATTGATCATGACATCACCACCAACGAATTACCACAACGCAAGAATTTCATCGTATCGAGATAACCGCCAGAAAACGAAATATGCATCTGATCAACCAATCTCGAAGTTCGAAATTCGAATACAAACTCGGATTTTCAATGTTTGCTTCGAGCATTAACAGACAAGCGTGATTGAACTGTACAATATGGAACTCATTATAGTCAGAGTGTGTCATTTGAAGCTTAAATCCTATCAATGGAGCATCACCAAGGGATTCGACGGGGAATTTTGAGTGGCATATTCGATTTTCTCGGAGTCGGACACTCGATTAACTCAGCCATGTGGTGACTGTGTGAACATTGCCGCGGCTCGACAACCCTTCTTACTGTTGTTAGATCTATCAGAACTACATCCCGAGCAGTTCTTCTCTCTGATTAGGGTTCTCTTCCTTTTGATATTCCATGCGGGTGGAACGGCTCGCGAAGCTGTCATCTCCACTCGGACTACACCCCAAATTCATGGTTCCATCCCACAGTTTTTCATTGTCTGTTGTGGCGTAAATTTCCTACATTTTCATGTTGCCCTTATCTTGGTCTGTTATCTGCAACCGAATGTACCGGTGCCCGGCATCCAATAGAGCGGTTACGTCTTCTCTCACCAATGCGTCGTTCACACTCCAGTGACGCTCGCTCACTCTTCAAACTCTAATACAGTTTCAAATTACGCACACACCACTTCTCTGTACCTCGCTGCAATTAATTACAATCTACCATTCACTTACAGTCCCTGGTCGACCTAACTGGCCAGATACAAACTCCCAGATTGAAAGCTGCCCACTCCGCGGGTTCTCACTCTGAGATCTCATCCGCTGACACGGTCTTACATCCTAACCTTCTTATTCGCCCGACTTACTGGGTAAGACCAAGCTGGAGTTGCCGTTCACTGGTAAGGACCACCGAGATATCTCCGTAAACTGAAATCAGTCCGATCCAAAAAAATTTAGGTAAACTCGGATTACGTTTGCCGGATCAGTTATCTCGCCGAGAGCCAGTATTAGCCCAGCGAAAGCTTGCGATGCAACCAAATTACTAGTCATTCAACCATTTGCTTGTTGGCTTCGGCCGGATGACTACTGATCGTGCTGCCGGCTTTGACAAGTGACAAATGACATGCATTGACAGCCTGACTGTGATTACTAATTGGATCAATATGTATGTTCGCGGACACGGTCGTGAACAATGATTATGGAGTATTGGACACGCAAATTACAGCAGGGAGCTGCTACATCTGCAAACCCCACGTCATAATTGTTCCATTAAGTTTAGGTGAGTACCTTGGCATTTTCGGAATACAATCTCCTCTCCAAATTTCAAATGGATTATATTGTGCTCTTTGTCACTGGAATCAAACTTATATTTATGACGACTCTTATGCCTGATTCCGGAGTTTACGGTCCAAAAAGATTCGCGAAGATATACATTCAATTTCTCACAGTGATTCACCAGCCAACTGACTGACCCATCACTGGTTCGCTCATTGCTCCAGTATTCCTGGCTCTAAGTTGGTTAAGTCCTATAGGAAAGAGCAGTATCAAGTTTTGTGGATCAAGGAAGGAAAGGCCGGGCAAATCTCCGCATCCAGACGATCTGGCAAATGTTATCAGGACCGACTGATCTCAACGTTCCACTATCGATTTTCCGATGGAATTGAGCAAAATCATGATTTCTTAGGTTCGGTCAATATATCCAGTATGAACCAGTCATTATTCGCGGACTCACGAGCCCTTTGTACTGGTTCCTCTATTGTAGGAGCCAGGTACCCTTCTTGCCTGATCAATCAATCACTCTGAGTCAATTTCTACCAAAAGTCCGGGCCGGATCAAGGCTTCCACCCCCAAAGTCCACTTGTTTGCGGGAACCAGTCTTCAAAGATTATATTATCTCTGAAAGATTCCAATCAGAAATCTTCTAGGGCTTCTGCTTTCGCTTCAAGTTCAAGCATTATTTCGAACCTGGATAAGACTTTATCGAACAATGTCAGGGAGCTTGTTAGCCCTGTGGAAGCTTTGGGGAATCGGATACAAGCCCACAAGGGTTATCATGATGACCCTGCAGTCTCCGGAATGACATTTGCTTGACATTTCCAAAAATAGACGTACATTTCTGGACAAGTCCTATTTTGGTTACACGGGCATAAGCCTCCGGTCAGCCTCACCTCAAAACTCGGACAGGGTTTCGAAAACTTCGAAGATTTGGCAATGCCGTAAGACATTTGTTTGAATCGCGATAATAAGAAAATTCACAAAGAAAAGGCCAAGACTCGGGGCCTTGTAGATGATTATCGATTATCAACGGGCCTCTGGGCACGCGGTGTCGAAACGGTCAATTTTGCACACGGATTCACAGGTTCTGTGTGAGTCCCCTGCGACCGGCTTGCAAACCCACTAACGTCCTGAGAGCGGTAGGTTAATTTTTGTTAGGCGCTGGTTCACACGAGGAATGAAACTTGACTTGGCTTGGGAACCTGCTCCGGACACTGTATCCAAGTCCTTGTATCTGGGTTGTCATCACCCCGATTTTGTGATCTCCTAGACTTTGGTTGACGGGTATTCAGTTCCTGAGACTTTTGCAGAGAACTTAACCGAGGCAAACTACTAGTTCGTTAGAGGCTGGGTATACTAATTTCCGCCAAATTGGCTCGACACTCTCACGATGGCACAGTCTGGAATTTCGTTCACCTCTAATACCATCGGCTCACCGTAGAATTGCTGGTGACTCCACCTTATGCAGGGACTCTCTCCAATGCGTGTGGAGTGGAGACACGACCGCAAATCGTCGTAACCTATGCGTTCCACCCAAACTCCAGTGACGTCATGAATAGGTTTAACATGTTTGCCGCGTTTTAGACGAAATGTATTCACCTCCTACATGAACCCTTTCGCTTCCAGGGCCCAGTCCAGACAAAGCAGTCTTCGTTCCTCAAACGTACATCCTCATAGACACTGGCTATATGTCTGGGTACCTCTTTTCGGAGCAATCGTGTGGTTTGGTTCGTTAACCAGTCTTTCGGAGTCTCAATACCAATAACATGAATTTCGCATGAAGGCATGCTTTGGGCCATGCTTATTGTATGGCTGGCTCTTGGAAAACCGCAATATGTAACGCAAGAAGGATCTATCGCTTACATATCCGATATCGGTGCCAGTTCTTTGAAACCTTTATTCATCGCCGGGTGCTCCATAACGGCTGCATGTTTTTTCTTTTCTCTTATCCTGGAAAGGTTTTTCCGACATACTGGACGGTGATTAATTTCCTGTCTGTCGTCTGTGGCCTCTTATTCACTCTAAAAAATATCGCACAGTCTGGTTGCATACGTACGCCGGCGAGAAAGAATACTTAGTATCTTTGCAATAATTGGATCGTTTATTGGTGGACTTGGACTTATTCTCCTTTCCATTTTTGATACTGGCCGTTTCACGAGTGCGCACCGAGCGTTTCTCTTGGTATTCATAGTTGGCGTGGCTTTGAGTGCTATTTTCACCATCCTCGAAGTGCGTTAATACAATCAATTGTGTCCGGGATACATTTTTTGCTGACCTTTTCTAGTTTTACTTTTTATCCAGAGATTTCGCCGAGCTTCGAGAACTACGATTCGCATACATAATGAAGGCAGTTATTGCTCTAACACTTATCTGTCTGGCTATCGCCTTTGGGATCACGCTGTATCGTGACAAGGACGCTGGAGGTAACACTTTTCATCTTTTCCCTTCTCATCGGTTTATTGACAAATCATCATCGTAGCTGTCTTGGAATGGCTCATCGCATTTGGCTTTACGTTTTACCTGTTGACTTTCTTCTATGACCTACGCCTTTCGAAGGGGATCCCCGATGGAGAACTTACAAGCGAAAAATTACGGGGGGGACAACATTCCTCTTTACCTTAGAGGGAGAGTGATCTTCCAAACAAATAATGTATCATATAAATGATTCAATAATCGTAAGATACTTCTGCAGTTCGCTGTCAGGTATTTAGCTCTTTGTCCAACTTGAGGGCAATTTCGAGGTCCCTCTGCTCCTGTTCTTTCCTGCGAGCAGCCCCTTCCTCTACTAACTTGAGTCCATGAAGTCGATCAGCATCTAGACGAAGTACCGGTTGATTATCAAGGCAAAGTTTTGTTGGTTGACTCTCCTGGGGGAGGGGGAGAGCCTCACGGTAGCGACCTTCGAAGCTTGAATTTGACCAGGAGATAGAAGTCCTATCACGAACTGCCTGATGGATCTCGTACTTTCCCTGAGGGTCAGTTGGCCATGGATCAACGCGTTCACCATACGCAACAGCGGGCACGGGAAATGAAAACCCGGTTTCATCTGGTCTATTTTGATCCCATGCGATAGGCATAGTCCCGTAATGGGGATGATTGGTCACAGGATTAGGCTGTGGTTCGCTCGGGAAGGTCATCTGAATGGGAGCTGGAGTTATCGTAGGTTGAGTGAGGTAGGGGTTTCCGGCGGAAGAAACCCCAGAACTGTTGTAGGCGGATGTTGCATACGACGGGAATGTCTGCGGGGGATTTGATGAAGGAAGAGGGGGGGATGGTGATGGACGATGCATGGGGCCAGAGGTCGGAAGGGCCGGTACGGACCCGATGCCTGGGACTGAGGGAGGAGTCGTCGACCCTGGCTGCGGCCTGATGGATCCACCTGGTAAGAGGATATCGGGCAGTGGAGTTTTCTCCAATTGTTCTTTTGGTAAGGGTGGTAAGGGAGCGTTTTTCGGTGATGGGTGAGGTGCTAGAGTAGTTTGCCATTCTGCAGAAACCGAATGTGATGAATGGCCTTTCTTGGAAGGTAATAACGCTGGCTGTTGTGTCTGGGGAGGACGCCACAGACGTTCTGACGCTGGTAGCTTGGAAGGGCGTCGAGTTAGATTCTGGTTAGTAAGCAAGGAAGAAGAGGCCGAGCCCTTGGGGGGAGGGCGAGAAGAGAAGTATGTCATCTCCAAATAGACCTCCCCACGCTCAACTCCATCTATATTCAAGCTGGCCCAGTCTATCACAATTAGCAAGCGATGAAGAGTCAAGTAATTTCTCTTACCATCGAATTCACCAGTTTGTAAAGTCTCCGTGATATCTACGACGCCTTTTCCCAGAAGGTCGTCGGTGCGATGTTCTTTGGCAAAACACGCTACCTCTAGCTTTCGTGTCTGGTCAGAGACCTCTTTCATAATCGGGAATCTGAGCTCCGTGTCCCATAGGGGATGCTGGCCACCCTTTCTGTCGACTTGAGTTTTCTGGCTGGTACCTAAGTATTGAGATGAGAATGGATTATTCACTGTGTTTGGTAAGTGCTCGCCATTCAAACACGCCTGGGCGAAGACATCTTGCTTGTAGAAGGAGTGTCTATCAATAAGGTTTCTAGCCTTGAGGATGACGACGACGAGGGTACCAATTTGCGGTTTAGAAGACATTGATTGAGCCTCAACATCAACATCAGCCGGGCTGCCTTTAAAGCTTGGAGGCACTGGTAGGACTCAAGGCGATGCCCCAGACAACGACCGCTTTGTGAATGAAGACCTCTTCCAAGACGTTGATGCGTTGATGGTTACCAATTTTGTCACATCAAAACAGTACTGCCCCTCGGCTCCATCCACCATAGGAGCATCAAAGGAGGCGCTGTCACTCGTTCCACAAGTAAGTACATACATTGGGCACTTTACTATTACTAGATACCAATAAATGAAAATCAGATCGTTCCACCCCATAAACTAATTTAAGGGACTCTTTTCATCCCCATAGATAGCCCTAGGATGGTACTGAACCATGTTTACGTATGGGCTGTATACCGTCTACACCCAAGTGTTAGAACTCGAATTTCTAAGAGAAAAAGTTGATTCACGCACGTCTCTATAAGAATCCCGCATCCGCATCCGCATCAAACATTTGGACTCGACTTTTTTCCGCTCCGGGTTCATCCACAGGTCCCACAATTTGTGATCACGAGGGATTACTGCGTTCATATGCTTTCTCAATATTTCCCAACCAATTCCATTTGAATGAAGTTTGAGGAGGCGAATTAAGCGTTGGATGTGGTTGTGAACAAACGTGTGATAGAATTTCGTAGAAGCCTCCTGGATCGAATCCGACAAAACGCAGTGTCCTGGAAGGAATTCGAAATCGACGCCAGTAGACTCTCGTAGCTTCTTGAAGTCAATGCGAAGACCTCCGAGATCACGATAAATGAAACCTAATAATCTCCCTGTGGCCGTGTCAAACCGAGCGACCACGTTTTGAGCATGGGCCTCAAATGCAACGCCATTTTGTAGCAAAGCTGGAAGCAAGGCTCTGCATGCGACCTCGATATATCTGATGACACTTGAACACACTTGCATTTAAAGAAATGAATTTTGACACTCGTACCGGTCAAGGAAAGCAATGCGCTTCTCTTGCGTATGAAGTCCGAACAGATGTTCAACCGCAGAAACTCCGGCAGGTACGTTTCCATGACCCATTTCCAGTAGGGCGGCAACAACAATCACGGTCTCGCCCTCCTTTGGTTCATACGCATTCCGGACGACTACTGTGAAGTGTTTGGCCTTGTCAGGATCCTGGTCTCGATAAATAGCGCTCTCAGTCTCTGTCTCGATATGAAGAATCTCCCGGTCAACTGCTAGTTTCGGAATGATCTCGGAAGAGAAACGTGGACCAAAATCTGCTGTGAAGTGGGATATAGTCCTAAGCGAGGACGATATCTTAACCCCAACTGCCAACTTTAAGGTCTTCCCTGGAAGATCAGGCAAGATCACGGTCCTAAAAATGGGTATCTAAATGAACATGACGATTTCTATTTTGACTTTCGACAGCTTACCTGATGCTGGATTGACCGAGGGCGGGTAGGAACACTTCGGATGGTAAGACTTCCACATCATTGAAGAGCTTCTTGATGTTGCCGATTTGCATTTCGTGCACTGGCATGAAAATTAAGCTGTCATCATTGGGAAGCGCCTGGCCAGCCCTGCAAGCGGCGAGTTCGGCCAAATTTCGCGACAAATTATCGAAATCTCCGAGAATCTGGATGCTAGATCTCGGAACACCGACGAAACGGATACGCGGCTGATACCAGTCGTATTCAAGGGTCGCAGAATCAAAGGTTCGGGCACGGTGCATCTAAATGTGGTTAATGAATGTGGGCGTCTCCAAATTTGGGAATTAAATTACTGGATGCGTGGGATGACCCGCCACAAGACTTTGCTCGAATTTGATTGGTGCGGATGACAACGATGGCAGTGCTGGAGGCCCCTCGAAAGCCAATTCTAGCGGACAATGTTAAATCAAAATGTAAGAACAGGTAGAGTGCGACTTACTTTGCCATTCATACGAACTCAAGAGTTCTTTTTCAATATTCTCACTGAGCGATTCCTGGATGATGATACCGTCCACGAATTTGCGCCAGATGTAGACGGGGTCGGTGATCTCAATTAATTCTCGGAAGTTGCCCAGCTCCCAGGGATTGGGAAGGAGAGAATCAATGACACCTCTTTTGAGGTGGTTCTAGAGTATCAACATCAATATACGATGCGCCAGAAATAAATCGGCGTCACTAACATTATTTGTGCCCGTGATAGGTTTATCTGCCAACTCATAGAATACCGGAGCCATGTCCAGAGGGTCGAGAAGGCCAATGGGATATCCATGCCTGGATACAGTATCTTCTTTCAACACGGGAGTATGAAGCAGGGGAACGATGGCGAAGATATCGTGGGGTCGGAGGGATCGCTCAAGAACTGGCTTCTCGGAAACGAGGTGCGTCGATAGAATGACGGCAAACCCGCTTGTATCCGGTACACCAGAGAGAGGGATGTAATAGGCCCTCAAAAGCGATTCCGTCACAAGACAGGATATCAGCCGAGAAATGACAGCGAAAGATGCATGCTGCACTGGAGGAAGATAATACCCTGAAGACATAGTTGAATGGGAATGATAGACTCAGGCCTCCTTGGAAGAGCTTTTAAAGGTGCGATCAGTCGAAGTCGGACCAGACGAATTCCTATCAAATATAGAGTGACCTAGTGATTCACGATGCGGTTGGCGGTTCGTAGTCGACTGGGAGATTGGAACAATTACCAACACTTTGACCTAGATCTTTCAGACAGATCCGATTTCCGTGGAAAGAGAGATCGTGGGCTTTCTCTAAAAGCAACAAACAGCCTGCGAATTTACCACGGTGTTATCAACTGTGTTGAGATCGACAATCCGAACATTTGTTACCAATGTATAGTTTTATCAGTTATTGGGAAATGAGACGAAACACGAAACTAATCTCCTTTCTTGAGGTGCGGCTGGTAGTCGAGGTTTGTATATGAGTCTTATCTGATAATCGTTGGCTGATCGATCGCAGCATCTAAATGGAGAAATTCCCAGTCCTAAATGATTATTGAACCCAACAATCTGAACCTCTTCATTGAAGACCAAGTAATGCTGTTCTTTCCCACTTGCAGTGGGAACCATGAGAAAACACTCGCGCGTGCTCGACATATGCTATTCGTGTACAGTATTAGATCGAGGTCACGGGCATGGCTATAGTGGGAGAGAGCTTCAGTCCTGGAGCCAAATGACGGGCAGCCGCAGCGCCATGACTGGGCTGGTTTTACACACTGTGTCAATCATATCGGGAAGCTGAATGTCAAGTAGATCTTTCGGAAATCGTGGGGCGGAGGCTATTTACACGTAAGTAAGTTCTCAGCAACCGATGAATCTCTGAATAAGCCTAACATATTGACATTTGTTTGGCTAGACAGAAGCTTTACCAGTTCCACATTGCCTTAAAGCTTGATAGTTTAGAATATCATCAAGCGGTGCCAGTGAAAATTGAACTGTCTCACATTGATGTGAAATGTTGCTCTAAAACATCCGCTTCGCGTAGCGGCCGGATTGAGGATAAGCCGAGCAGTAGTAGTAAATGAAGAATTTTCGGAATTCTTTCACATTCGGACCCGAACCGAGCTGCATGCGAAAATAACCTCCAACATGAAGCTTAAGTGCGGAAGGAGTTTGTGATTATCACAGAAGTACGATACGCATGGCTAACATGAGAATTTGAAAGGCCTTCTACTCAACAAGAAACTGCCCTTTTCTTATAAAATGACATGTCTTCAATTGTAATCCATATAACCGACATGCCTTCAATTGTATTTACAATTTTAACCTATCATACGACCGACTTCTCATTTGTACCCGTATAATGAATGAGATTAGGGAAAGGACCGTGCAAATGCTATGTACTGTTTTCAGGAACACGTCAAAAAGTATGACCGGGACTGATTACTCACAAATCGGTACATGCCAGACATCCTCATCCTCATGAAACACTTCCCGGGGAATGTCTTCCGTTCCGGTGACATCCATGTCGCCCAGAGGGGATGAGATTGCGGTATGGCATCTCGTAAATTCTTTCTGACTATATCCCAACCTCTTCCATTATAATGCAGTCCAAGCACTCGGATGAGTTGTTGAAGGTGATTGTGGAAGACAGTGTGATACATGCGTGTATACACGTCTTCAAGGTCATCAGCAATGATTGAATGGCCCGAAAGGAAGTCCAATTCGACACCGGTTGACTCATAGAGTGTCGGGGGATGGATCCGGAGACCGCCAAAGTCTCGAATAATAAAACCTTTTATTTCCTTGGTTTTGAGATCGAATCGCGCAAGGCAGTTTTGAGGGTGACACTCAAAGGCTACACCATTTTTCAGCACTGATGGAATAAACGCCCTGAAGAAGATTGCTACAAATCTGTGGGGCTTCAGTGTTTGTCAGAAAAAATCGGAAATGAGCTTACTTGTCTAGCCACTCTGCCCTTTTGTCCTCCGTATCGAGATTGAAAACGCGGATGACGGGAGGAACATCGCCACCCTCGCCTGAATGACCACTCTCAACAAGCGAGGTGCAGACAATGAGGCGCTCTCCACGCTCCTCACTCGTGTTCTCGTAGCACTCCCGTACAATGGCTGCGCAATGTTTTCCAATCTCTCCGTTGGGATGGGCATGGACCACGCTAGCAAGTTCTTTGGCTACCGTGACAATTTCGGGATCAAGCTCAAGAAAAGGTACGACTTGGGACGAAAAACGTGGACCAAGGTATGCTGACTCCGGTGAGATCGTACGAACCGCGGATGTAAGCTTTATGCCAACACCAAGCTTGAGGGATAGTTCGTGGTAGACATTTGGAATGATGACGGAACTGAGTCGAATTAATGATCACATGAAAGTATATCATGAACCGGAATCCTCACCGTATACTTTGCTGCGCGCGAACGTCAAGATTGAATTCTTCAGGATAAACTTGAACATCGGAAAACTTTTCTTGGACGTGAGCAACCTGTAGTTCGTGAATTGGGACGACGGCGTAGCCATCAGGAATGATCAATGGGTTACCAGCCCTCTGGGCGGCTGCATCTAACAAGGGACGCGTAAGTTCTTCGAAGTTGTAAGTTATTTTTAGATCTCCTTTCGGTACTGCGACAAAGCGAAGTTTTGGGTTGTAAAGATCGTAAGCTCCTGGTGCGAAATCTGGGAGGGGGCTCAAAAATCGACGTGTTTTATGCATCTAGAATTACGTCAGTAATGCTTCTCGCCAGCAAAGAACCATCTTGCCGGATGTGTTGGATGCCCTTCGACTATGGACTCTTCCCAATCTATGCTGGGAGAGTCGAAAGTAGGAGCAGGTGGGGGGTTTTCGAACGAATAACCTATGAACGATCAACACTGGGATCGTGATTTGCGACAATGCAAGACTGACTAGACCACCTGACCGCACTCGCGAATTCTTCCCCAATATCATCGGCCGTCGCCGCGTCCAGCTTGAGGGATTGCGCACACATGTACCAAATACTTAGGGGACCCTTGTTAAGCATAAGAGCTGTCGAACTCTTCACATCCCAGCCCGGTGCGGTGAGGATTCTCAAGATCGCGGCGGAGAGGCTTGAATGCTATCGTAACTAGATCAGTGACTCAACAGTGACGGTGCGGACTAGAACCAACCGGTCTACCATCAAGTACGTCGTTGGGAATAGAAGATAGTTCAAACACTGATGGCATCATGTCTAAGGGGTCCAAAAGGCCTATTTCCTTCGCCCGTTCATCCTGCCCATCATGTTTATAAACAGGGACATGACGGAGAGGAATTATAGCCAGTATGTCTGAGTTGGAATACGGATGGTCAGGCAAAACGTCTGGTTTGAGGACGACCGTAAACCCCGTAGCCTCGAAGCCTTCGAGGGGGAAGTAGAGGGCGCGGACGATAGATTCTGTGACAAGGCATGAGAGTAAGCGGACAGTACTAGCCAGAGCAGCACGCTGATCGGGAGGCAAAGCACGAGCACCGATAGTGAAGGTAGACAAAGACATGGTCAAAAGACTGGAACAAAGGGTTGTCGCCAGAGTTGGTGAGCTTGAGGTGCATGATTAAAGTGCATTCATATCACATCCGTTTTGGGAAGCCGTCGACATTTTCACCGCTCTCACACGAGCCACATTGGTCCGTGAGATCCTTCGCTTCATCCCTGGGAGGATTCAGAACCAAACTCCCAGCGGCTGGCCGATCTACCATGGGAGTCAAGCACATCAGAACTGCTCCCAGACAGGCCCCACGCTAGAAATGGTTTTCAAAGTAAACCGAACCATGGGAAGAACTTCAGCTATCTAGTAACCAGTCTTCTCTGCTTGCCGTCTTTCGAACTTTCTCGAGATCCGTATGCCGATGGCTATCCTAAGCTTGCAGTCTTTGGTCGGACATATGAGCCGTTGAAATCTGTAGTTCTTTTTTTTGCACCTCCCCAATGTCCAAAGAACGCGAGGACTCCGAAAAAGCAGTTTCTGTCAAGGAGACTCAGACACCTCACAACGTTGAGCTCGACCGGGGCCATGAACTCGTCCGATACCGTACGCGGTGGTGGCAAATATGGTACGGATGCCGCTCTTCCTATTCCCAAGGCTTGTGCGGGTTTGAAACAAATGTATAGGATTCCTAAAGACCCGCCCCCCCCTCCTCCGGCTTTTCTCGACTGTGCACCCGTAAGTCCAATCGATTTCATGCCAATTTTCACTGCAACCTCAATATACGACGAAGGTTATACCTCTTGCCCACGCAAACATATTCTCAGTTTTTACATATTCCTGGGTCACTCCCATGATGGTATAGTCTCATTCACTCTAACATACCTACCCTCTTCAGGTTAGCTCATCTACGTCTGCAGAACCTCGGTTATCAGCGGACTTTGCAGGCCTCTGATCTATGGGCTGTCGATCAATCGCGTTCAGCCAGGACGCTGTCCACAAAGTTAGACGAAGCCTTGCGGAAGAGGATAAAATCAGCCCGGGAATGGAATGAAGGACTAAGAAACGGAAAACATGGACCTGGTATATTGCGTAGGGCTCGATGGTGCTTGTATTCTCTTCCCAGGGGTAGAGGATTTTCGAGGGCATATGCTGCGCGAGAAACAGAGTGGAGAGAGAACACCGGAATGAAGAAACCCAGCCTAGTTTGGGCAATGAACGATACCCTTGGTCGGTTCTTCTGGAGCGGTGGCGCTCTCAAGGTACATGAAAATGACCTGCCAACAATTTGAAACGAATAACTAACGGAAAAATAGGTGGCCAGTGACATGTCGGCACTTATGGGCCCGTTATTGGTGAAAGTGAGTCTTAGGCAGGCTCTAATTTACTAAGCTTGTATTTTTATGGCTACCCAGGCAATCATCAACTTCACCAAGGAAAAAGCGGCCCTCAAAGCTCGGGGAGAGGAAGCACCTGCTTTAGGGCGTGGGATTGGAATGGCGATCGGCCTTTTCTGTCTCATCGTATTCACAAGCATCATGCAACATCAGGTATGCGCTCAGCCTTGGCCCCGTGACGCATCTCTCATATCCTCAGTTCTTTTGGCGCTCTATGTTTACGGGTATTCTATCAAGAACCGCCCTCACAAGCTCGATATATCAGCGAGGAGTTAGATTGACCGGGAAATCCCGCGTTGAACTGCCTAATAGCAAACTCATGAGCCATGTATCTACAGATGTATGTGACATCGGCCTTTTCTGACTTCGGAATGTGACGATATTTCAGGTTAGCAGAATAGATGCTGCTGCGCAGTGGTTTGTAAGTACCTTATATTTTTTATCAGCTCCTAAAATGACGGTCGTACTCCTTTAGCATGCAGGTACGCTCGAAATCGCACTTATCCAACAGCTTTCTAATCGACTAAACTCAGCGTGGACGGCTCCGATCCAAGTTGTGGTTTGCCTGATGATTCTCCTGGCGCAGGTAACAAATAATTCTATTTGTCGACTGTGCATGTTTTTGACTCTATCGCAGTTGGGACCCGCAGCCTTGACGGGCTTTGCATTTTTCCTTTTGATGGCACCTATATCATCTTTCATAGCCTCGCGTCAATTTAAAATTCGTGGCCTTTCGATGAAAATCACTGATCAACGATCAAAAATTCTTCTTGAAGCACTCAGTACGTCTAATAACATTCTGAGCCAATAAAAGTGCTCAATAACATCCTATAGGTGGCATGCGCGTAGTGAAATATTTCTCCTTCGAGATCCCGTTTCTGAAAAGTGAGGCCCTTCATATCAATTGGTCAAGTATGTGAATTTAGTTTTTAGGAATTAATGAAATACGTGGCAAGGAACTCCAAGGGATTAGAAAGATATGCCATTTTCAATCGACCAGGTAACAGAGATTCTCACTTTCACTTATTTGAGATTCTTTGTTGACGCTGCAAACAGTATTGCATTCGCCTATTCCACGCCCACTTTGGCTGCAACGCTTTCTCTATTGGTCTATACCAAGATCAACCCTGAATTTGATGTTGCCTTGGTATTCACGTCTCTTAGTCTTTTTCAGTTACTTCGACAGCCTATGATGCTCCTTCCTCGGGCTTTGACAGCAATCACGGATTCTAAAAATGCATTTGGAAGGCTCAATGGCTTATTCCAGGCTGAGTTGATGCCTGAAGATACATTTGCTATTGATGAAGATCAAGAACATGCGCTCGTAGTTCAGGAAGCCACCTTTGAGTGGGAAGAAACTCAAGGGGGGGAAGCGACCGATAAATTGTTCCAGGTTCAGAACGTAACAATGCAGATCAAGCGAGGAAGCTTAACAGCTATCATCGGACGAGTTGGGTCCGGGAAGTCGAGTCTGTTGCAGGGGTTGATAGGCGAAATGCGCTTGATCTCAGGTCAGGTGACATTTGGCGGTCAAGTTGCGTATTGCCCTCAAGTAGCATGGATTCAAAATGCATCATTAGTAAGTGGAACTGCTATTTGTGATTCAATATTAATGTCAACTTAGAGGGAAAATATTTTATTTGGACGCCCTTTCGTCGAAGAACTCTATTGGAAAATCATTGATGACGCCTGTCTTTTACCAGATTTGCACCTCTTAGCGGATGGTGATTTGACTGAAGTATGCGTATGCACTATCCTGCCCCCAGTACTTTACTCACCAGAGCCTTCAGATTGGAGAGAAGGGAATCAATCTGAGTGGGGGCCAGAAACAACGTGTAAGCATCTCAAAATCACTTTGTCTGCCTGAATGACACTAAATTAGATCAACATCGCGAGAGCGCTCTATTCTGAGGCCGATGTTTTGGTCCTCGATGATCCTCTTTCAGCCGGTAGGAAGACATTGCGTGACCATATAAGACATGATATACTTACTTGACATCTAGTCGACGCCCATGTTGGGAAGTCTCTCTTTCACAACGCAATATTGAATGCGGTTCGCGCTCGAGGGAAGACAGTGATCCTAGTCACCCATGCTCTACATTTTATCTCCTACTGTGATGAAATCTTTATGATGGAAAATGGTTGCATCAAAGAACAGGGACGATACCAAGACCTCACGGAACAGAATGGCGAAGTTGCGCGACTTGCTGCCGCATTCGGAGGTGGCATGATTGACTCAGATTCCGACACGGACAAGAGTTCCACTACACTCGACAAGGATTCCATAGATGAAGAGAAACAGCGATCTAAAGAGAGCCAGAGGGGTGCAGCTGGGACGGGAAAACTTGAAGGGCGTTTGATCGTTAAAGAGAAGCGCACGACAGGTTCAGTCTCTGCTAAAGGTGGGACTTCACTAATCTAACTTCACGAATCTCTCTGATACACTATTCAAGTTTACTGGAAATATTTTACTGCTGGCCGTGGATTCGTGACCATTCCATTACTTATCCTTTCAATCATTTTCATGCAGGGAAGTCAAATTATGAATTCCTACACCCTTGTATGGTGGCAAGCAAAGTAAATAGAAACTCTTGCCTACCATGTTTAATTTCTTCCTGACTTTACTTCTAGTGCACTTGACCGTCCTTTCTCCTTCTATCAAGGTCTTTATGCTGGCTTGGGTATTTCTCAAGCACTCTTTACTCTTGCATTGTATGGTATGCACTTCTTCTGGATACCCAACGATGCTCAGTTGATTGCAGGGGCATTGTTATGGACACACTATCCTGGTTTGTTTCCGGCAATTTGCACCAGGCAGCCATACGCAACATTTTTCATGCTCCGATGTCGTTTTTCGATACAACGGTTGGTATATCTCTGGCCTGAGCTAATTGTTCCCTGATTATTATCAAACAGCCCCTGGGACGTATAATGGGAATTTTTGGGAAAGACATCGACCGTAAGACTTATCTACTGAGATAGACGAATACGTCCTGATTTTTTTTTCTTAGTAATTGACAATCAGTTGCCCAGTACGTTTCACATTGAACCATGCGTCCACAGACTGAGCTTATTGGCACCCGACCCGCAGTATCCCTGAGGCTTCGTAAGTGTACAGGATACAAACCAGCTAGCAGAAATCTAAACATTTTTTTCTAGTTACATTAACTTTCTCTAGTGTCATCGGTGCTGTGGTCATCATCACCGTCATGGAGCATTATTTCAGTGGGTTGTCCAGTTCCTAAGTGCTACCGCTGTAGTTGACATGCAATGGTGCATATGTATAGTTGCTGTTGTTGTCGTCGTCGCGCTGGGATATCAATACTTCCAATCATACTACCGCGCTGGTGCAAGAGAAGTCAAGAGATTAGGTATGTATTGTGTTAGCAGTCAGATCGTGTCCCTGAAGGCCCTGTATAGATGCAATGCTTCGCTCCCTTCTCTATGCCCATTTCTCAGAATCCCTGACAGGTATTTGTCGATCGCTTGCATCTAAATGCAACAACCTGACGTTCATGTCCCAAGGCCTCTCGACCATACGAAGCTATCGCGAGACTCAAAGATTTTTGCGAGAGAATAAATATTACCTCGATCTTGAGAATCGCGCTCTGTTCTTGGTTGTGACTAATCAACGGTAGGTATCCATACTCAAGCGGTGAATCTATCTTGGTTTTAAACATATGTAGGTGGTTGGCTGTTCGCCTCGATTTTTGTGGTGCAATAATGGTGCTCGCGGTATGTAAGAGCAGTGGAGTGCGATCACGTTGACCAACTTTCGTTAGGTCGCCATTTTTGCTGTTGTTGGAGCCTCTGGGATGAGTCCGGCAGAAGTTGGTCTTGTCTTGACTTATACAAGTACGTTTGACAGCACTTACATCTATACGATCAAATATTGACATGTGCATCGGTAGCGACGCTGACGCAATTATGCGGTCTGCTCACTAGACAGAGCGCTGACGTTGAGGTAATTACCAACTCAGTCCAAAATTTCTAGGCTAATCGTGATGTAGAATTATATGAATTCCGTTGAGCGAGGTACTGTCAGCTGGATTGCATACGGTGTCCGCAACTTACATCTTTGAACAAACAGTTGTGCATTATAGTCGTAAGGATATGGTCGAGCAAGAAGCAGCGCACGACAAGCCAGAAAACAAACCTCCCGAACTGTGGCCCCAGCAGGGTTCCATAGTGTTCAAAAATGTTTCAATGTGCTACAGACCCGGTCTTCCCAATGTACTCCACGGCATCTCACTAGGCATTAAAGGAGGTGAAAAAATTGGCGTCGTCGGACGTACAGGAGCCGGAAAATCATCACTAACCTCGACCCTGCTTCGTATCGTCGAATATTCAGGACAGATCACTATCGATGGGTGCGTAAATCTCAGACTTTGGAAATTGAACCTATGTTAACGTTCGTCGGGCAATCAGAATCGACATAGGCAAGATCGGTCTGCGCGATCTCCGAACAAAATTGTCTATAATTCCTCAAGACGTGAGTCTTCGACAAACCATCAATCTTGATAATTTTTGCTGATTTTGTTGGCAGCCTTTGTTATTCAGCGGAACTGTTAGGGCGGCCTTGGATCCTTTCAATCTTTACGATGATGCTCGCCTTTGGGACGCGCTCCGGCGATCTTCTCTTCTGAACTCAAATGAGAAGGAACAAGAAGTGCAAACGCCTATCACCTTGGATACAGTAATCGAGCCAGAAGGAGCTAATCTAAGTGCAGGTGAAAGATCTTTGCTTAGCTTGGCTCGTGCTCTTGTCAGAGACTCTAAAATCGTCATCCTCGACGAAGCCACGTATGTGATTCAATTTCATTTAGTACCGGTTCTGATATTTTTCTTTTTTCTTTGGTACCATAGGGCATCCGTCGATTTAGATACAGACAGAATAATTCAACATACAATTGCTACTGAGTTCAAAGGTCGCACACTTCTATGCATTGCTCGTGAGCAAACTTCTTGCTGTACGCGACTGGAATTGCTTATATCATTTCTAAGATCGTTTACGTACCATTCTTAATTATGACCGCATACTCGTTCTAGATGCTGGTCGTGTCGCGGTCAGTATCGTTGTGTCCTATCTGCAAGAAACTCCTCTGATGTCATTGCTCATCAGGAATACGACACCCCCGAAACATTATTCCAGAAAGAAACAGGCATTTTCCGCAACCTTTGCGAAGGAAGTAATATCACTTTAGAGGATATTCGGGAGAGTACACCAAAGAATTGAGAAACGTTGTTAACGAAATCACAATAATACTGTAATTCGTATATGTTTGAAACAGAGTTCTCGAGATTATTTGTAAATGTGCGATGTTAAGCTCGTGCGCTTCAAACATGTGGTGAACGCAACGATGGGGGGGAAAATATGTAGCAGGGCATGGTTTTGTCTTTTCAACGACACTAGATTTCAATTGCGCACAGTCGAAAAACAAATCCCCAGTTGCGGGCAAGGTAGCAGCATGGCGAAGGTAGCACGGAACATAAGTCTTGGATATTGGGGAGTACCTGGACGTGGCAACCTCAGTGGAAGAGTGGGTAGTTCTGATCAAGTTAAAGCTTGGCTCGAAATTGCCAACCACTGATGATGATTTTTAAGGTTCTACTAAGTACCTTGAAGCATAACAAAAGCTGTCGCCGCGTTTAGTATTCTAGGAATCATTAGCAAAGGAGAAGCAGGGTGAAGAAGCAAAAGAAGCATTAGAAAGTAAGGAACGAGTGGCATTGCTGTAATGATATTCTCGGATGTAGTAAAGAGAGGTTATAAGCGAATGACGATGATCAATGACAGGGAGGGAACAGCTCAAATGTTGAACGGCGGTGAGCAATATACGAGGGTGATGTTATCATTATTAGACTCTCGAAGCAACTCGTCGCTTGCATTCCAAGGTGGCTATGAGAACAGGGCATAAGCTTAGACCAGAGGATAGGCCTGAGATTGAACCTACAGTACGTCCGTAATTAGAACTCCCGGATAGTTGACTGCATGTATGCCTTATACAAGGTAAGCTCGTAGAACGGGGTGTTTCCCTATCTTCGCTGTCCTCTTCAGCAATACTGAACAATTGCCGAGGGGACTTGGCGATCGCAGCACTATTCGGGTAAGAGTTAGAACAAGATATCGATCTCTTGTGCCGACTTGATCGACGCGAAGACGCTAGTGATGGCAAAAGCTCATCGAGATCTGGGGATGCTGGATCTGGCTCTCCGAATCTTTCCCGACGATCATCAGGAATCACATTGCTCGGCAGTCCAAGACCGACAAGATCATAACGAGCCCGACTAGGGCGTAAAGGGTAGCCGACATTAAAAACGCCGACAAAATCAACTGGGAATATCTCCTCCTCCTCATCGTCGTCGAAAGGAGAATTCGAGCTGGGAATCTCGAATTCAGGGGATGGCGGAAAGACAAAGCGGTCAGAGAATGATGAGGCGGGTGATGGAAAGTCGTCATGATCGGTCGAGGATGCCTGAGGATGACTTTGAGCAAGGACAGGTAGGTATAAAGAGGGGCGACTCACCAGCGGACTGTTGGCAATATCACCAAGACTTTCTCCGGGTACTATCCTCTTCTCGGCAGGCGACGAAAAGCCATCAATGCAAAGACCTTGGCTTGCCCAACTTGGAGAGGTTCCAAGAAATTCCGGCTTTGACAGTCGATTCGGAGAGCTGTCTGAATTTCGCGTCAACCGAATTGGGGGTGAGGGGTTCGGTAAAGATGAACCATCTTGAGTTTCCCGGACAGCCAACGACGTAATCTAAAACGCACAGTTAAGATCATCGGCTCGACCATCGAAGATAGATGGCGCACCGTAGAAGAAAACACACCTGGACAAGGTGAAGCATCAGCTAAACGAAAATAACCAAGACGGTTTATTTCTTCATCTGACAATTTTTGGAGATCGACGTCGCCGACTTCATCATTGATCAGCAGTTTGAGTGTAGAGGAGGGTGGGTGGGATGATCCAAATTCAATAGAAACACGCGAGAATATCATTGACCAGCAATGTTCAGAAGAGCGGACGAATGAAAGTTGGTTGAGACTCGTGACGCTCAACGTCAACAATCATCGAATCTGACTTCAGCTCGAATTTATAAGTTATCTGAACAGGGGAACTGTAAACATTTCGACTCGGACTGGTTATAACACATCAATTCACGCGTATTGAACCGAATTTGCTTAATCATATAATTCAATTTGATTCGACATGCGAGACACCGCTACCAACGAGCATAAGGTAAGAATTTGCCACTTGGTGAGATGGATTAGTTAGGGATACTTCCAAAAATTACGACCACATACTCAATAGTCAGCACCACACGGTCTCCTTTGGGATCGGCTTTCCGGTCCACGTTGATCTTGCAATCGATCATAGACATAATGCCATCACCAAACTGGTAAACCCTAGTATTAGGGAAGCTTGATGATAGAATGTGAAAGCACAATCACCTTCTCATGTATGACAGCTTTGATGGGAGTTCCGTACACGAGTACAGCCTGGATTAATCAGAAAGATGAAAAGACTGGCAAGGGAGGGAGCATACTTCGTAAAGCCGATAGAGAACTGGGTCGGTTGGAGGCGTTGGACCAATTCCGCGGTTTGGCCACCAGTGGTCGCCGATTTCGCTGAGCGCCTGAGCAGAGGGAAGGTCCAAGGCTTCCGAAACTTTCCTGAGCTCATCAGCCGTGAACTTGGCCTAAGCAGAGTTAGAGAATGTCTGTAAATGACGAGCAGGACATACTTGGGCATAGAAGGCGGCTGCCACCCAAACCTCGTCTTTCCCAATGACTTTAGCAACTTGGTCAAAGGTCAAACCTAATAAAGAGTGTTGGTTTCCCATAACTAATTTGGGTCAGTGCTTCTATTAGCTTACCCTTGCGAGCCTTTGCCTCCAACAACTTTGAACAAATTGGAGGGAGTTGAGCCAAGGGCGAAATTTCAGATGGAACTGCTTGAGACATTATAATCGGGGTGTAGAAACGAGCTGTGTGAACCGTGGACTGAGCCTTTTATACCGGACTTCTTACCCCATTTCGTGGGATATCTACATATCAGGAGGTACTGGTGGGAGTGAATCCGACCCCATCCCATGGTCATGATCGATAGCATATGCGGCAAAGGTGCGGGGTACGGATATAATCTATTCCAGAGACCAAGGTATACATGGTGTCAATCGTGAGCTTTCTATCGTCAGACTCCAGCGAGAGGCTCACACAATCCGTCTTTAGATATTCATGATTGCCCCTTCCAAACTTGCTTCGTGTTTTGCAAAAACTCATGAAGCTGCGTGATTTGTTCTGGCGACATCTTGTCGGTGGTCATCAATCAGTTCATTAGCAATCGCTTGGCGCGAGGCCTGAAACTACTCACTTTTTCGAAAATGGTGGGATCTAATTTCTTTCCTCGGTAGAAATCCCCACCCTCGCGGTTAGGCATGTGATCTAGATACATCTTCCATTGGGATAAAAAGCCAATTAAATGCGCGGGATTCGTAACGTCCTTATGAAGACGGAATTCTGAATAACCGTCGTCGATATAGAGTTTGATGCAAGTATTGTGAAGAACTCACCAGACTTGACATAAACATCCCCTAGGGATCGCATTTCCGGCGGCAAATTTCTGTGCGAACGCAGTAGCTGACGGTAGAGCCTGATAGGTGGAAGTTGAAAGCAAGTAGGTTTTATGGTTCTAAGGCTACGCACGGTATTGGGGGCAAGAGGGTTGCAGCCGCCTCCCGCGGTGACAAGGGCCGCGTCGTCGCGCTTTCTGCTAGCCTGAGAAGTGTTGTCCGCATAAAATTATTTGAAGGACGACAACCAGCAAACGACGCTCAAGTCTACACTGGCGCACGTGATATCAGGTAAATCACTGAATGGCTCAAACATCCATAAAGGTGCGTCTATTTTACGCCAGAAATGCCCTGTCATTCCTTCTCATGCATTGTATAGGAGAAAACCAAAGCCAAGAAGCGATACTTGCGACGCAAAAAGGAAAGGCGCAAGTTCCGCGTAAAGCAGCCAGACGATGCCGGCGTGATTAAGGACGGTCCTCCAGAAGACCTCATGTCCGAGGATGACACACAGTCTGAGGAGGTTAACACGAAAAATGTACAGCAAGTGCAAGACGTTACTTCTGACTCGCGAAAACCGTCTAAGCGTCGCAAAGTAGCCTCAACGGTACCTGAGGAAAATGTTACAACCAATAATGATGGCTTGGATAATGCAGATTCCCCACTAGACCCGAATCACTATCCTACACTTCCTATTTTTCCGCCTCCCGCTATTCCTAATGCTCCTTCAAAATCGACACTTGCTCTCCAAGGTCTCGACAAAGCATTGATAGATGCAGAATTCATTGATCCTGATGTTACTCGGCCTATACCGTTGGATGAGACAGGCGACAACAGTACCCATTTAAGCGAAAAGATGAGAAGACGGCTGCATGGTTTGGGGATTACAGAACTTTTTGCAGGTGAGCTCTTCTCATCGGCGCCAGAAACGAATCTGAATTAACAACAGTTCAGACGGCTCTATTACCTTTTCTCATTCCTTCTTCCGATGTTCAACATCAACTGTACCTCTCGACTCGCCCGCCTCGCGACGTTTGCATTTCTGCTCCTACAGGGAGTGGTAAGACCCTTGCATATGCTTTGCCAATAGTCGAGGTAAACGGCTCACCATCTCCTCAAAGACAAACTTTGACGAGACTTTAGATCCTTTCATCCAGAGTCCTCACACAGCTTCGCGCGCTAATCATCCTTCCTACAAGAGACTTAGTCGCCCAGGTTCGCGAAACCTTTGAGGTATTGGGAAAGGGACGTGGTTTGAAGGTGCAATCATACTTCGAATCGATAGCCAATTTTTTTTAAAAATCCACTGTGCAGATCGGGACTGCTACTGGCCAGCATTCTTTTGCGCATGAACAATCTCAATTGGTCAATGATCAAACCTCGAGGCAAGTAATAGTGTACACAGGAAGAATTTTTCTAAAATCCTCTCATAGTTTGCTCGGTGGCTCCAGCAGAGTTGACATCCTCATCTGTACTCCTGGTCGCTTGATCGATCATATGAATGGTACACCTAATTTTACCCTTCAACACCTGCGCTTTTTGGTATGTTCAAGCCCTATTTGATATTTTTTTTCACTCAACATTTGTAGGTTATTGACGAAGCCGATCGCCTGTTGGCGCAGTCGTTTCAAGACTGGCTCGCTCAAGTGCTAGCCGCTTTACGTCCTCATAGGACACCAAATTGCGTTCCCGGGACGCAAGTCGACTCCATCCCACATCCAGACACTGTCGCCCCTTATCTACTTCACCGACTTCCATATCCTCACTATCCCACGTTTTTGACCGAAGTACATGAGAGCTCATGTCAAAAATTGTTGTTCTCAGCAACTTTGACTCGAGATCCTGGCAAGATTGCTTCCTTAGAGTTAAGAGAGCCCAAGTACTTTATTGTACAAAAAAGCAGAGAGTCAGACGGACAAGATCGTATTCTCAGCGTAGTCATGGAGAAATTCTCTATACCATCTACATTAAAGGTGGCGTCTTTTGACAAAGAAAAACATTTCATGTTTACTGACAAATTTCCAGGAGCATATGCTGGTTTGCGAGTCGTCTCAGAAGCCACTCATGTTCTTCCACCTCGTCTTTCATCTCAATGTAACAGACGCACTTGTCTTCACCAAGTCATCTGAATCTACAGCTCGCTTAGTTCGCTTGTTCGATTTTTTTCAAAAATGGCGAACAGCAGAATCAGGAAAATCACTTGTCGTTCAAGCATATTCCAGTGACCTATCAGTAGGTGAACGAAAGGTCATTTTAGAACGATTCAAGGCTCAAGAAATCAATATGTACATTTTGTTGTTCCACTCACTGGTGTCTTTCATGCTGAAGTTGTGTCCAGCCTTATCTGTTCCGATCTCATTTCAAGAGGGATTGATATCAGTCATGTTTCACACGTCGTCAGTTATGATGTTCCTGTCGATATGCGGAAGTACGTGCATCGGGTGGGACGGACAGCAAGAGCTGGAAGGAGTGGTGACGCATGGGCATTAGTAGAGGAACAAGAGGTCTGTATTTGTTTTCTTCTTCATTGTAAGCGATACTCATGCAGAGATCTCGCCAGGCTCGCTACTTCAAGAATATGCTCAGAGATGCAGACCACTTGAATAAGGTAGGACGATTGCGAGTGAATGAGGGAGATATTGAAAAGCTTGCCCCGGGATACGAGGTACGGATAATTCTTCATTTAAACGTATGTCGTGTTACTAACTCGCTGAAAGGTGGCAATAAAGCAATTGAGAGACGTGTACACTCATTCCTCATAGTTACTTATTGGGCTAACCTAGCAGGCCACGAACGTATTTCAATAAATCCTTTCCCTGAATATCGATAAGTTAAACACGAAGAAAAACCCAAGACTAGACGTTTCACTCACCCCTCGAGATTTTACATCTGCCACCATTGCTTTCACCTCATCTGTTTCTGTTTGCTCCGCTGGATCTTCACTATCGCCCTCAGGAGCGAATATATCACGTTCGGAAGACTGTTTCTGGCCTAGGCCGTAGCGAAGTATAATCGTTAACACAACTCGCCATCCTTCCAAGGTGCCATCTTGAGGGGACTGAACAAATTTTGAAAGACTGCCAGTTGTCGCTCCCGACATTGGCTGAACTGGTATTGAAGGGATGGCTGTTGAGCGTACAACATAAGGACAATATGAACGATGTTCACGGAGCAAATCGAACTGTTTCGGAGGGACTACTTTCTGAGGAGTAGTTGGTGTTGGCGAATCCATACCAGTCGTGGATGTCGACTTGATTGCAGTGGCAGGAAGGAAAGTCCAAAGACCTATTCGACGCTGGCATAGGGCGCACTGAAGAAGTGTGTCGCGCTTATTGAAAAGATTGGCTGGGATATTGAATCTGACCGGTGTACTCCGCATTGGAGTCGCGTCGAGAGATGCAGAGGCAGAGCGAGCGGGTGTGTTCGGCGTGGTGACACTTGCTGAAAAAGAGCTTTTTCTTGGGTTTTGATGAATTTGAGGGACGATAGACCAGCCAAAAAGCGCAGCAAGAATTGCGCTTTCGCAGGAAGGTTCAGTAGTCAATCGTTCGCCGACAGCCTCTTCTGAAGAAGTAGGAATGCTGTAAGATACTATAGTCCTCACGACGGAATTGACTTGGTGAAGCGTCTATTGTTGTTGAGATTACTGAACATACAATTGATATGTAGAACTGACCAAAGGGTGCTTGACTGTGATATCCTTCATATGTTCATTGAGGACTAAAGCGGTTGCCTTGACATTTCTAACAGTAGCCGCCGGAGATTGCAAAGGGATCCTATATATCGATGCTGCATAATGCTTGAGTGAGAGTTGGGGTAGGAAACGAACGCCCTAGACTGACCATCGCATTGTCTGGACTTCCATGGGCATCCGTTTTTATGTGCCTCGACTAGAGAGATACGTTGCTTTTCTACAAGAATACTTGCTAGGCAGCAGAATATATTATTCTTGAAAAAGAACACGTCTCAAAAGTATCTATACTCACCAGCATCGCGAGACATGCCATCTCTGTTTCCCACAACCCAGGCAGCACCACATATACCACATACTAAACGATCTTTGCCGTCATTCGTCCATCCACAGCGAGATGCAGCGACAGCATCAATTTGAGAAGGTTTATTGGCATATGTGGCGAGTTTAAAGGTAGAGAGTCGGGATAAGAATGATGGTATGGACGATGGACGATATTCCGCGTTTGAAGCAAAATCTGGGTCTGACGCGGGACTTTTTCTATCGGACCTGAATGAGAATATGTTTTTCGTCCGCGTCGAAGCTCGCGACAAGATAGCAGATAAGTGGGGGGTGGGTTTTGTAAGGCCAGGCGGAGTAACGGTGCTGGAGTGTGAAGTTGAACATACGTCCATACAGGAATGCAAAGGTGCGTACAGTGGGGGAGGGGCTGGTCTTGTGGAAATGCCATATTTTGTTAGGGTTGAGTAGATTGAGCGTGCAGTGTTACTTCTTTTGAGGGGACGAGAGCCATCGAGAGAGTCCGGCGCGATCACAGAGTTGTCGAGCTCGAAAAAGGCATCGTCTAGTTTTCTCTACCGCGTGTCAGCTTGCCCACTGGCCGTCGTCCAAGCCTCTTACCTTTGTTGCGCGGAACGATTCCGGGGAGGCCATAGATGCTAAATGCAACCAGCAAAGTGGTATTCTAATTTATTATATAATCCACCCTTTATACATCAAAATACTAACCTTGTAGTCCCAGCTACAATATTTGTCGCGTTGCTGCTGCTGCAAACCTGCCGTGTTGAAAAGAATAGCTGTACCCAGAGGTGAAGGACATCGACCCAACCTGCTGAAAGACGCCAATACGCCAGCATGAGCCTGCAACTGCGGCCTGTTGAACACTGGTACAGTCATACTTGCCGTGACGACTTGATGGAATTTCACCTACGGCGTGCATTTAAACTGACGAGACACATGAGTTCTACTGAAAATGTGACTTTTCTTGATGTCCTCGCCGTCTTTGAGTCCTTTCTTCCAGTCGCCAAGTCGCCGCTTGTAGATTAACTGCTCCCATGACTATATCAGACGACGATAATCTCGCAGATTCCACGACCGTCGACCTCGTCCAACTCAAGGGGTGGATGATCTCATCGATGCTTTCAACGCACTTACAGCTGTGTCTCTTCCTGATCTAATTAGTTCCAAGTTTATTCGCGTACATAACCTGCTCAAACCTATAAACGCTGGAGATCCTTACGCCACAATCTGGGAGATTTGGAGGGAAATGGTAGGCCAAATAAATAATTTCAGTTGTTATATCCATGTCCGTCCATACCGTCACAAAATAATAATGTTGTATCCCATATTTGTATCCTCCAGAAATATCGTCATCGCGCCCATACTACCTTCAATAGCTTGAGCCAGTCGCGAGACTGAGAGACGGGGGAAAACTCCACACCCAGCCAAGTAAGGCGCTTCTCAATTCGCTGCACGGCACCAATAATCCACTCCTCAAATATGAAATCTGTTGCATTCCGAATACATCTTCGCCTGTCTAAGGCAATTTTCGCCCACGTCTCCATGAGTTTAAGTGCCTCTTTAAGGTACTGGTGGCTGCTTTCATCACCATGCCACCCTTGCTCTCCAAGTGTGTCTTGAAGTGCTTTGAGAGCATTTTCACATTGTTTCCATCCATTGTAGGACATGTAATGAAAACTGCCGTGAGTTGCTGCAGGGGACAAAGTGATGACAGCATAGATTGTTCCTGCTGGTAGCGTCCAAGCCGGTTGAGGGTGCTCGTCTGATACAAACAAAATTTCGAGACCCCGCAAAACTTCTATCGCCTTGACTGTGTCCAAACGCCGACCAGATCCCGCAAACAATGAGCCGTAAAGGTGCCGGTAGTTTACGGCTGTACCAGGCCACATCAGCCATAGTTGTTTCCCTTGAATGTGGCTGATGTAGATCTCAGAAACGAATGAGTTGACGTGAGGCAAAATCAAACCAGCGCCCGGAACTGCGGAGAAATCCCAGGTGGCACCGGTTTCAGGATTTTTCTTGTGTTCACATTCTCCAGGAGACGGGACAACGCGAGCAGGAAGAGTGGGCGTGTATTTCTCCTCTGCCTCGGGATCAGGTATGCCAACTATGGAGCAAAGACCAGCGAAATTCGTCGACCCCGTCACCCACGTTTCCATCACCATTTCAGGGGTAAACCGGGTAGTACGATATTGGCTTGCACCACAAAAAATTACAGAGCAGTTTTTTGGTCTCAGGCTGGCTGAACGGAAAATGTCGGATAAACGCGGTATTTTTTCCCACCTCGCCTTGTGGGTATCGGCAGCCAGTATCCGACCAGGAGAATTCCATCCACCATCAAGTCGTTCTGAGCGAGTAAGCAACGCACGAAATATTTTCAATCCAGTTTCTGTTTTCTCGACGAAGGGTCGAGATTGTCTGCCATTGCATGGCGAGATTTGCCAGCCAGCGGTTGGCAGGGTTTGCGAGAAACTGGATGAGCTCTACTTCATTTACAAAGTTGAAGTCTGAGCTCAGGATTCAGCGGCAGAAGGATTTGGTGAAAAATCCCACCAACCGGAATAAAAGTAGTCCCCCGGGACAACATGCAAATAGCGAGCTGAAGAATGAGAGCCCTTCTCTCCAGCGACTGCAATCCGATAATGAGTGAGAAATATAAAAATATACGCTCATAAGAAATTCTTACCAGTACTCGTCGTTTTTATGCGTTTCGAGAAACCTGGTTCCTGCACATCTCTTCTTCGCTTTGCTGCTATAATCGATGACTTTGCCCTCCAAGTGAAATGGAGACAGTCAAGAAGGAATCTTTTTATCTCCGGATGAACGTGCTCTGTTACCCCATCCCCACAATCATCGAGACGCCTGGTGACAGGAACCCAGTGTGTCGCACTATGATACCATAGAGAGCCTGAGAATTGATTCATGCGAGCGGCTCGCTTGTGTCTATTGAGAAAGTTGAAAGCCTCTTCGGAGCGATTATCTGTACTTGAGAACCAGAGGTCGCCACCGACTCCTGTCGGGGGCGGATAAGTTCGATTTGCGAAATAAACAGTATACTTTTTTTTCTCCGTAATTTGTTCGATGAAGAAAACCGCTGGTGCGGCCTGGGATGCTAGCACTGAATCTGAACGATAAGAATGTTAATTTATATCGAGTATTTCGACTACTGCACCTTCGGCATGAATTGGTGGTATATGTGCTGTACTGCTTCCGGGAAAAGTGGGTTTTTCGAGGGGGCTTAAAATTCGTCGCATAGATAGGAGTCAAGTAAGTAGTCATACTTGTAAGTAGTGATAAGTATAAGTATCACTCACTCATACAGCTCGCTGACTAAACAACTTCATTCTATATGGCTATTAATAATCATAACTTAGAATAGTTTTTATTTATGTACTTCCTTGGTTTCTATCTAACGCACGCTGACGCTGTTTCTTGACAATACCAAGACGACGCACTCTCTCCCTATACTCCTTCCGTTCCATCGCTGATATCCCCACTTCCTTGAGTATTCCAACAACTTGGCGAGCTGCCCAAGAATCCTTCCTAAGGAATAGCTCTTTGATGAACATTCTGTAGAGAGGTCGTACATGACGCTTGAACGACATGTTTTGCCGAACACCAGTCAAACTCAGCGTCATCCCACCAGGTGGCGTCCCAAAAGGCACCCCATTCACAGTATTCCATCGTTCGGAAGAGGGATACCCATTCCGAATCAAATGATCGAATAGGGACCGTACCTTCCGCGAGTCCATGAATGACCTCCAACGAAGCATCGTCTTGATAACAATGTTAACCGTTGCACGGTCAGGAACGAAACCGTACTGCCGCTCCAGGAAATCTTTGGTTCTTAAAACATGACGAACAAGGCGCCCGCCCCGCATGTTCCAACAACGTAGAGGACCATGCAGATATACGTTACAAATGGTAGTCAAGTCTCGACTTTTCATGTGCTTGCAAGATTGTTGAATGAGCCTCCTTGCTAACCCGAAATGGCGGTTCCGAAGCAAGACTTGGATGGCCGAGAGGATTGTTGATCTGCCAGCGGAAGAGGTGCACAGTGAAGGGAGTAATTTAAACAGGGCCAGCTTGACTGAATGTGACGGCCGTCGTGCATATAACCGCACAAATCGATCACGTACGTGTTGACGAGTAGGATGCACGTTCATAATTTCTAAGGCGAGCCTACGCGCTCCAATGTGGATCAAGCCCCGAAATGTTTTGCGCCGTAACGCCTCAAGGGCACCAGGAGCAACTTGGAGTGAAGTAGCGGCGAGTCTCAGTACAATAGCTGTCAAACTGGGCTGTCGATGATCGAGAAGGGTTTCAATGATCCGGAGGTAGAAACGCGCTGTAAACATGACAGGGTTCTTGCGCGTGAAACTTTCTAGTAGCTGGATAGCTAGCTTAGGGTGTTGGGAGGTTATCATGACAGGTAGGAAAAACCGAACAGGAAACTTCAATCGACCTGGGATGGGAGCAGCTGAGTAAAGATGCGATAACATGTCCCCTATTGTCTGGGCTACCACAGGAATGGCTGACTCTTGCCTGGTGTAATGGAAGACAGACAACATAGTCTCTAACAACTGCTCTAGCGAGATGTTGTTCAAGCGAGAAGTTCGAAGGAATGAAATCACATCATCCCATTGTTGTAAAAGAGCCAACCGTTGAACAAGAGGTAACGCAGCCTCCGGTGGGATAGATATACCCTGAGACAGACAATCACAGTAAAACTGATGCGCGAACCCAACATCATGGTCTATCAATTGCTGAAGAACAATAAGGATATACCGAGTGCGTTGAGAAAAACTGATAGACGTATCAGCAACAAGCGACATTAACTTGGTCCGAAATTGTCCTTTAAATGCAAATACGCCAGTAGTAAAAGAGCCGTAAAGCTGCTCAACCTGGCGGGTGTCCCTATCGTCGTCCTGAGCGGTGGTCCATAAGCCCTGCTGCGAGACGTAGTTTACGCAGGCACTGAACAGTTTTACGTCTTCGAGATAAATAGCGGCTTTAAAAAAGCTGGTCATAACAATGCAGTCAATTTGCTTGGGCCTAGTGAGGAAGGCATTCTTTTTCCAACAGCGCCAGAACAAGCGAATAAGATTTTGAAGATCCTCCGACTTCCGTCTCGTTCGCTGGTGAAGGAACCTTTCCAGAACTGCCAATCCTGTGATCGCTCTCCATTCATAGCTCTGAGAGGCTGTCCCTGATAATGGCGAGGTAGAGGGCACCCCTGGCACGAGCCACATGGCGATAAGAATGAGATTATTGAAACGTTCACCAATGGGAATTTTTTCTTCCGCCAAACTGGCACGCACAGAGTCTTCGATCCATGTAGAAAGATCGACCGGGAAAGCCAAAGAGCTGGGATTAGAAAAAATTGAAGCTGCGAGGGCCGTCACAATATCATCTAGTCCAAGGAGAATAAACTCTTCTTTGGAAGTCTTGCGATGACGGTGACGCATTAGGCCAAGAATCTTGGACTGGCAGATGAGCGGAAGTTCATTTCCACGCCGTAAAATAACCTTCCAGAAGAGATTCAAAACGTCCCGATGTGGATCCTGATGCTTTGCCAATGTTCCAAGAAGAATATCCAGAGCGTTGTAGAACTCGGGAGACAAGGGAAGGGAGAGAAAGGTGTCCAGATACGGAACAAAGACAATCTGTTCATTCTGGGAGTGGCGAGGAATTCGGGCATAATAAGCAGTTGCCATCGTCCGATGATCTGCAGAGGGTGTAAGGCAGGAGAGACGGATACGACACGTAAGCACACATACCTGGAGAATCAACAAGCCTGAGACGTCCTAGATATGCCCTCATTGACCAATAATTTTCTCTCTCCCCAAACACATGCCCCAGTTTTTCCTTTTCTTCGGCAATTTCAACGACCTCTTCCCAGCACCCATCTACATCCAAACTAACCCAACCACGACCTTTGTTTTTCCATGCGCTATGATATTTGCTCCCACTACCATCATCTGAAACGGTGCCTAGTAAGCACAGCAATTCACTGCTTTGTTCGGCATCTAAGCTGCGGAGTAGCTTCGAACCGAAAGTATGAATAAGTGATTTGAAAGTGTCGACAGTTGACTCGGCAGGAATGGAAGTCATATTGGCGATAAGACCTCGAAGAAACATCATACCACTTGACAAATCCTCGAGAGTAGCCAAGCCTTGGGAATTGGCTGATGAATCCTCAGAGAAGGCGATGCATTGCTTTTGTGAGCTATGGATGTCACGCTGCAACGGCTCTCCCGATTGACGTGGAATTGAGGGAGTATCGGAAACTACATGGATATGTGGCGTTCTTGGTTTCGATGAAGGTGGTTGAGGGACTTTAATACTTGGCGCGAACGGGCTACCTGTGCCATCAGCCTGCAACGAACCAACGTCCATTTCTGACTGTATTTGATTGTGAGAGAGTATGGGGTCATGAGCCGATTTGGGACTCAGGCCCGCAAAGCAGACGGTTGGGCCGACACCAGTATCAGGCGCATTCGGAGACATTACAGTTGAGCCCAAGGGCGCATTCCGCAAATGTAATTTGCTCGCGGTATAAACAGGGCGGACAGTCACGTCCAATGAAGGCCTGGACAATGGGTCAGAAATTGAAATATAACCAACATATGGACATACAACAAGACAAACACGTTCTGTGGGCCATGATTATTGCGTAGGCGAAGAAGCAGCTTGCAGCATTGCAACATTCCATTTCATGGAGAGCCAAAGCGCAGGGGTTCGCGCCGAGCCACCGCACGTCGCGGCCTGAAGGAAAGACTATATTCCCCGGGCGAGGCGAAGGGGAAGCAACGGAACAGCAGCAGAGCGTGTCATAAACCATGCCGCAAAGGCCTTGCCAAGCACAGACAAGCACCCGGCTTACTCCGGGGCGGAGCTGCAACCTTAAACTAGATTCCCAGGACCACTAATAACACCATCAACGTTGACATCTGTCTTCAATTAAGTTGCCTTGAAAAATCCATTGGCACTACCTGGTCCGTGCTTTCCTCATATCTCCTCATCCTGCAACATCTTCTTACCCCCCAAACAGGCGCAGAGGTCAATCGGGAGGTCAACTTGAAATTGCCATCAATCTATCTCGTGTGTTCTTTCTAGGACAGACAGAATTGTAGCTCATATCACCCGTAGACAAGTCAAAATCATGGGTGCCACACGCGCAGATAAGCAAGTGTATTTTGAGAAGCTCAAAGAACTTCTCTACGCCTACCGTATGTTTTTCGCATCTTGATCCCAATTGGTCATTGCTAACAGCGTTCTAGCCTCCGTTTTCATCGTCAATGTGGATAATGTCGGTTCCAACCAGATGCATCAGATCCGTGTTGCACTCCGTGGAAAGGGTGTCGTGCTGATGGGCAAAAACACCATGGTTCGCCGTGCACTCCGTACTCTCATTCCCGAAAGTCCACAATTCGAGCGTCTCCTCCCCCATGTCAGGGGCAACGTTGGCTTCGTTTTCACAAAAAGCGACCTGAAGGAGATCCGTGACATTATCGTCGCCAACAAGGTCGCTGCACCTGCCCGTGCCGGTGCCTTTGCCCCTAAAGACGTCATCGTCCCTGCTGGTAACACTGGTATGGAACCCGGAAAGACATCTTTCTTCCAAGCTCTCGGTATCCCCACCAAAATTGCCCGTGGTACTATTGAAATTGTTTCTGATGTCAAGGTTGTTACTGCTCTGACTCGTGTCGGGCCATCCGAAGCCACTTTGCTCAACATGTTGAACATCTCACCGTTCACTTATGGGATGACCGTAAACCAGATATACGATTCTGGCAACATCTTCTCGCCTGAGGTTCTCGATATCGGCGAGGATGAGCTCGTTAACCGCTTCCTTACCGGAATCAAAACAATTGCATCTATATCCCTTGCTTTGAATTATCCAACCGTCGTCTCCGTTGCTCATTCGCTTGTCAACGCCTACAAGAATCTAGTTGCAGTTTCCTTGGCTACTGAGTATACTTTTGAAGGTGCTGCGAAGGTGACAAGTTTGACTTCGTCCTTTTGGATCGCCAGTTGACAACTTTGAACAGATCAAAGAGTACCTCGAGAACCCTGATGCTTTCGCTGCTGTTGCTGCTGCCGCTGCCCCCGCCGCTGCCGCCGAAGCTCCCAAGGAAGAGGAGAAGAAGGAAGAGGAAGAGGAAGCTTCTGATGACGATATGGTGCGTTTACTAATGTTTCGTGCGTGCCGATTGCTCAAGTTGCATGCAGGGTTTCGGTCTCTTCGATTAGAACTACAGAACCAGAGTCATTTCATGTCAATTTTCTATAAATTGCTTTCCTGCATTAAAACAGATCTGTAGACTTAGCACGAGGCAACCAGCATGTTATCGGAACAAGAGACCCATCCCCGATCACGACTTCTCTGCATCATTGAGTGACGACTGTTGACGTCGAGTGATACTTGAAAATGACGAGTAGCTTACGCAAATAATACTGCACTCCAATCCCTCCACGTTCAGCCACTGGTAGTGACTATCCATGATTCTCAGAGTCACATATATGTTATCATTACCATTAAGATATTACGTTTGCTTCCAAAAACCGATTATTATCTTTCCCAATCCGGAAGTGTGTCTTCGGTTTTTGGACCCCTTTCGCTTGATTCTCGATGATCTCATTTATCCGCGGTATAATTAGGCCTACACCGTCACTTTTTCTTTCTTCGTTACCCTCACCACTTCGAACTCTCCAGTAGCCTACGATGGACGAACCAGGAGGTCATCTCGTTGTCGTCTCCAATCGACTACCTGTAACTATCACCAAGGACTCCCAGGGCGAGTACCATTTCGAAATGTCCTCTGGCGGGTTGGTGTCTGCATTGTCTGGGTTCAAGAAGTCTCACAGCTTCACTTGGATCGGTTGGCCTGGTTTCTTCATTCCTCCCAAGGATCGTCCTCATGTAGATCAACGGCTGATGGAGGAATACTCCTGCCAAGCCGTCTACCTCGATGATGATGTCGCCGACCGTCACTACAACGGGTTTTCCAACTCCATTCTCTGGCCTCTCTTTCACTATCACCCGGGAGAAATGAACTTTGACGAGGCAAATTGGCTGGCATATAGACAAGCCAATATGCAGTTCGCAGAGGCCGTCCGACAACATATTAAGCCTGGAGCAATGGTATGGGTCCAAGACTATCACCTCATGCTCTTGCCTATGCTGCTGCGTGGGCTGATCGACGGATGCAACGTTGGAGATGTCGCCCACGAGCAATTATCGCTCATCACAGAGGGAATTGAGGGAGAAGAGTTTGGTGCCCCGGCTGGTATTCCCGGCATCAAGATTGGGTTCTTTCTCCACACTCCTTTCCCGAGTAGTGAGATTTATCGGTGCGGATTGACCTAACAAAGCCTTTGTCGTTCTAATTTCTCTTCCTTAGAATATTGCCTGTACGCCGAGAAATCCTACATGGCGTTCTCTATTGCGACCTGATCGGTTTCCATACCTATGATTATGCCCGCCATTTCCTATCGTCATGCACTCGTATCCTGGGTCTATCCACAATGCCAAATGGCGTGGAGTTCGAGGGTCGGCTTGCTCATGTTGGGACATTTCCCATCGGGATTCAGCCAGAATCATTCATTGATGTATGTCCCTCGCCCAATAATTGTATTGTGTCTATGCTTAAGGTGAACACTTTTGAAGACTTTGAAAAAACAAACTGTGAAGGATCGAATTAATCAACTGGAAGGACGTTTTGGTGGAGTGAAACTGATCGTTGGGGTTGATCGTCTCGACTACATTAAAGGCGTCCCTCAAAAATTACATGCAATGGAGTTGTTCCTCACGCAACACCCTGAGTGGATTGGAAAAGTAGGTGGAACCGCTACTATAGCGTTATGAAAATTCACTAACGTGGTACCTTCTCCAGGTTGTCCTCGTGCAACTTGCAGTCCCATCGCGGCAGGACGTAGAAGAATACCAGAACCTGAGGTCAACAGTTAACGAGCTAGTTGGAAGGATCAATGGCCGGTTCGGCACTGTCGAGTTCATGCCGATCCATTTCATGCATAAAAGCCTGCCGTTCGAAGAATTGTGTGCTATGTATGCTGTCAGTGATGTGTGTTTGGTTTCCAGTACAAGGGACGGAATGAACCTCGTACGTTGAATTGGTAGACGTTCATGCACCGCTTTCTCTGACGTTTCGCATACCTAGGTATCTTACGAGTATATCGCTTGTCAACAAGCCCGCCAAGGCGTCATGATCATTTCCGAGTTTGCTGGCGCTGCCCAAAGTCTTAATGGATCGATTGTTGTCAATCCTTGGGACTCGCAGCAAGTCGCCGATGCTATCCACGAGGCGGTCGAAATGGACAATGCCACAAGAGTAGAAAACCATCGTAAATTATTCAAGTATGTCAACAAGTATACTGCCGCGTTTTGGGGTAGCAGCTTCATCAAAGAGATGAGTCGCATCGACTCTGATTTCGACGATAAAAACAACCAGACTGAGACGGAAAGTCCTGTTAATGGAGTTATAGACAGCCTGACGGCGACGATAATGCCCTCGACCTGATTTCCTTGGTGGTTCTTTTCGCTTCATCGGAAAATAAGTATAATTATATTGTATTTTCTGCCTTTGTTGGTATGGCTCTTTGTGGTTTCCTTTTGAATAGAGTATGTCATGGATAACGTCAGTGAATTATCATGCGTGTGTGTACCAATGGCGTCACGGGCAGGAATGGTGAATTTATAATACACCAAGCCAAGGACAAAAGATTTCCTGGGTACGAATATCAGAAGTCTGTCAGAAGCCGGGCAACTGCGACGTCATGGCCTTATTGAACCACTTGAAGAGCTCGGCCAAGGCTCCTAAGAAAGACGAATTCTGCGTGCCTCTCATCTGTCGTGACTATGCGAGAAGTCTGCAATCCGATTCTGATTGGGTCAAGTTTTTTGCTGCGCTCGGCTTCCTGCCACGCCCGCCACCGCCTTGGCCGCTTGGCCGATTCTGGTTGCTTTTTTGACGCAGGCCCGGACATAATCCCGATCAGGTTCCAATCTCTTTTATCACATGCATATAGGTACATTGCCACACCTCGGAGGCATAGCGATGACTGTCGAAAGCGAGATTGTAAGGCTGCGGATTCAAAAATTTGTTCTCGGTGTTCTATAGTGTCAGCATGACTTGGCACGGTTCAGGAAAGTTGTCAAATTTTTGTTGGGGGCATCGCCTTAGAACATAAGTTTCATTCTATAAGAGGATAAACCTTAGAGGACAAGGATTCTCTTGTATCCCTGAAGTCAAACAACACATGTTAGTGAGATCAATTGAATCAAATGAAGAGAATAAGCAGATGTCGTACCTGGCAAGATACTAAGCCTCTTGTTAAGTAGATCTAGTAAAGTACATACGTTGTGTCTGCATTGCGTACTGCTTAACCCGGGCCACTCATGGGGAAGATGGATTGGGTCATAACAAGCAGGATGGTCGTTTGAGGGTAATCGAAGGTAAGGCGGACTGGCGTAATGGTTAACGCGCCAGTTTCCGGTGTGGAGCTTTCTGCAACCGAGCTGGAGATTTCTGGGTTCGAGTCCCAGGTTCGTCGTTGATTTTTCCGTATTTCACCCATCAATTTCCGGTCCTTTCGTCAAAGTTTCCGATAGAGCCACACACAGCCTATCGACAGATCTCTGCATGGTGGAGTGATCATCCGGCACTTGCAAATTTTTTTCTCAGGCGCCACCCACTCATTGACCGATCCGATAGAACTTGTACAGTGCTGCGTGTATAGTACATAATGAGTGATCAGCTAAGCCAAGGATACGGCAAGTCGCCGACAGGACCGGTAATTGCAAGTGGGTTTCACAGTTCACTGGGGTGTATAGTTGCTGTTACGCTGTCAAGTTGTCCCAAAAAGAACACGAAAAAACACTCGGCTGTGCTTGTGGAGAGCTGGTGCTGGTACCATTGGTCTCTGATCGATGAATCCCGTGTGACATCATAGGCTACGCCAGTCGCGGGCGGGTTCAAAGAATCTGATTCGAGATGAGGGAGTCCAAGAGAGCCCTTAATATACATGTAGATAGGAACCGGGTCCAACAAAGCATGCGCAGGGCAGGGCACGGGGGACGTAGCATCGGGGAATGCGTATGTGGGAACGAGGCTGTGTTTGGCCTTCAAATAGGAAAGTGATGTGTGGTTGAGGCGTGTTTCCCCCCATGGCGGCACATCCCCCGAATATCCCTTCTATCAACATAACTGCTGCCAGTCCTTCCGACAATATCTCCACCAATAGTGCTCTCCTGTCGACCCCTCCATCTCCATCAACTTCCGACTGTCCTTCGTCCTCCACCTACCCTCCCTCCCCCACCCCAACCGCCCATTCACCCAATCAACCAGTTGATGATAAGTTGCGGCTCGACATGCTCAGCCCCGACAAAGCAGAGTCCAGTCGGCACAAGAGAAAATCTAGTAACTCTACCATGAACAGCTCCATCACTCAAACAGAGGTGGAACTCCTCGATATGCCCAAGGCTCACAATTCCTCCACGACCTCCCTCACCGATGTCGATCTCCAAGCGTTACCGGCCGACCAATCTCGCGACTCTGGCGACAACCACAAAGACAGAAAGTCTCATGAGCACGAGTTACACGGGCATGAAAACGAGGACCAAGGTCCTGAACCTGCCCCCTTTGATTTCCGACCCCATAAACTCGCTCAAATGGTCGAGGAGAAGAGTGCGCATATACTCGAAAGTTTCGGTGGAACACCCGGTTTGTTACGTGGTCTTGGGACCAACGCGCAACATGGACTCTCAACGAAATCCCTTACCAGATCAAGTACAGCCAAGTCTTCTTCCTCAGCCCCAGCTGAGAATCTTCCCGTCATTACACTCACGGAGCCAAGTGGTCTCGTACGTGAGCCATCGTCACACGATCATCCAGCATATGCCGCTTCTTTCGAAGACCGTAAGCGAGTCTACGGCCTGAATGTACTGCCTGTACGGCCGAGTAAATCATTGCTATCATTAATGTGGTTGGCGCTAAAGGACAAAGTCTTGGTACGTTTAATTGTCAAACTCCGTTACTACACATGTTGACGGACCCTTTATAGATTCTTCTTTCAATTGCTGCCGTGGTCTCTCTCGCGCTCGGCCTGTTCCAAGATTTCGGCACTCCACGCGAGCCCGGAGAGCCGCCAGTGGAATGGGTTGAGGGTGTGGCAATCATTATTGCTGTCGCTATCGTGGTACGTTGGACAATCGGCCTCCAGACTTTGTCAAGCTATTAACGCCTGCTGACTCGGCCAGGTTCTCGTTGGTTCGCTCAATGATTGGCAAAAGGAACGCCAGTTCAAAGTGTTGAACGAAAAGAAGGATGAGCGCGGTGTTAAAGTAGTTCGAGATGGTCTAGAAAGGCTTATTGATATCAAGGTCCGTCATTTTATACTTTGTCTCAATCGCGTCTCAATTTTTGCTATCAGGAGGTTCTCGTTGGCGATGTCGCTCTTTTGGAACCTGGAGAGATCCTTCCTTGTGACGGCGTTATTCTTTCTGGTCATAATGTCAAGATTGACGAATCTGGGGCCACGGGCGAATCGGATGCTATTGGAAAAATCAGTCACGGCGAACTCCTTGAGCTCTTGAAAGATTCCGAGAATCCACATTTTGATTGCTTTGTCCTAAGTGGAAGCAAGGTTCTTGAAGGTGTTGGAAGATATGTCGTTGTTGCGGTTGGAACCGAAAGCTTCAACGGGCGCATCTTAAGGGGTAAGCCTGATTATTTTCTGCCTTACACTCTTTTGACTTTAGTAAACAGCCCTGCAGGGTGATATGGAGAACACTCCCCTCCAAATCAAGCTCAATAATCTTGCGGAGCTAATTGCCAAGGCTGGCTCTGCCGCCGGTCTCTTACTTTTCGTGGCTTTGTTAATCCGATTTTTCGTACAAATTGGCCAAAATGAGCCTATCCGGTTAGTCTTTTTCTCCTTAGTTATTAATTATCGATTTCTTACAAATATCTAGGACGCCGAGTCAAAAGGGTTTGGCCTTTGTAGACATTCTCATCATTTCAGTCACCCTCATTGTTGTCGCCGTTCCTGAAGGTGTGCTCCACGCGTCTTACCCGTATCCCATCTGTTGACTCGTTGTCAGGTCTCCCACTTGCTGTCACACTGGCCCTTGCCTTCGCAACGAAACGCATGACTCGTGAAAAGTTATTGGTTCGCGTGCTCAGCTCCTGCGAAACGATGGCCAATGCATCTGTCGTGTGCACGGACAAGACCGGTACGCTCACACAGAACATGATGACTGTTGTTGCTGGTTCTACTGGAGTTCATGCGAAGTTCGTTCGTCACTTGAGCGAGAATGAGGGGCGCTCGAACGCTGACGGTACACATGAAACGCGGAAACACGACGAGGATTTCTCAATTGATCAGAGTGACCTCAACGAGGTCTTATCGCCTCAACTCCGGGATCTGTTCAATGAGGCAATTGCAGTTAATTCGACTGCTTTTGAGGATACCGATCCCGAGACAGGAGAATCGATTTTTGTCGGAAGCAAGACTGAAATCGCCCTCCTCGAATTCGCTAAAGGTCTAGGATGGGCAAAGTTCCAGGAAACTCGCGAGAATGCAGAGATCGTCCAGCTGGATCCTTTTTCGAGCGAGCGGAAAGCGATGGGTGTCGTTATCAAGCTGGCGGGTGGTTCATATCGTTTCTATGCGAAAGGTGCCTCGGAAATTCTATTGAGTCACAGCACCTCCCATGTCGTCGTCAACAAAGATGGTAAATTCGAAGTCGATGGGAACATTCAAACTCGGGCCATCGATGACGCCGCACGGGAGAACATCAGTGATACAATTATATTTTATGCTAACCAATCCCTTCGTACCATCGCCCTTTGCTATCGAGATTTTGCTTCTTGGCCTCCTGCAGGGTCCAAGATTTCCGACCAACATGAAGTAAGTTCTGGATGATTCCCTTGTATGTCAGCTAATTTTATTTTTTTGCTAGGTACCTTGGGAAGACCTTGTTAAAGATCTCACTTTGATCGGTATCACTGGTATCGAGGATCCCTTGCGTCCTGGTGTGCGGGAATCAGTTACGAAATGTCACCGCGCTGGTGTTACTGTCAAAATGTGCACCGGTGATAATGTTCTGACCGCTCGCTCGATCGCACAACAATGCGGTATCTTCTCTCCTGGCGGCATCATCATGGAAGGACCTGTATTCCGTCGACTCTCCCCACCTGAGCGTATCGAAATTGTACCTCGACTCCAGGTTCTAGCTCGCTCGTCACCTGAAGATAAGAAGGTATTAGTGGAGACACTAAAGTCCATCGGCGAGATTGTTGGTGTCACTGGTGACGGTACTAATGATGGTCCTGCACTTAAGACTGCCCATGTTGGGTTCTCAATGGGTATCGCTGGTACCGAAGTCGCCAAGGAAGCTTCTGACATCATTCTTATGGACGACAATTTCTCGTCAATCGTGAAAGCTATTATGTGGGGCCGTTGCGTCAATGATGCCGTCCGCAAATTCTTGCAATTCCAGATCTGCGCTAATGTTACTGCTGTTGTTATCACCTTTGTGACCGCAATCGCCTCTGACCAGGAAGAATCTGTCCTGAGTGCTGTCCAGCTCTTATGGATCAACATAATCATGGATACTTTTGCTGCTCTGGCGCTCGCTACCGATCCGGCAACTGAGGAACTCCTCGATCGTAAACCCGATAGGAAAACAGCTCCTCTTTTTTCCACCGACATGTACAAGACAATTTTCTCCCAGTCGATCTATCAAATCATCGTCATCCTTATTTTCCATTTCCGTGGTCATCAAATTTTAGGTATTGATCGCTCTGAACATGGAGATGCGATTGTAAAGACTCTTGTCTTTAATATCTTTGTCTTCGCTCAAATCTTCAATTCGTTCAACAGTCGTCGCCTCGATCGCCACCTGAATGTTTTTGAAGGTATCCATAGGAATTACTATTTCATGGTTATCACCGTCATAGGTAAGTTTCTGAATGTTGCATCGTCCGCCATTCTGAGAAATATTTTGTAGAATTCGCTGCGCAAGTCCTGATAGTGTTTGTCGGAGGTGCAGCTTTCCAGGTCACACCACTCCCCGGACGGGAATGGGGCATTTCAGTGGCTCTCGGTTTTGTTTCAATTCCTTGGGGCATGGTTACTCGTCTTCTGCCGAATGGACCATTCGAAAAGGTTTTCAAGACACTGGGACTTTTTGGCAAGGATAAAGATGTTCTACCGTCCTCGCGTCTCGACAGCAATGTATGGAACGGCGCTGCCAACATGGTGAAGGACAATCTATTCTACTTCTCAAATGTCCGCGGTGGTCGGATGCGTGCATCCTCCCTTGTCGGAAAGAGTCGGTCTGCCCGCCTCAGTAGCGAGAAGATACCTGTGTAAGTTCAAATATGCAAGCCAGTACTCGCTCACGGACTTACGAATTTGCCACTTTAGGACGTCTATGATGACCATGGTACCCACTCTTATCGCTGGCAGCATTGCTGCTAGATCGAATACTTCGAAAGATGCGGCTGATAAAGACCCTTCGAAATCCCCAGCGCCACTCTCAAATGAAGAACATGAGATTCATCACGACCCATTACCTAAAGACGATCCGGCGGATACCCGATCTAATAAGAGTGGTGATAATGTCGTTTGACACCTCCGGTTATTTTCTCTTCTTTTTCTTCTTCTTGGAAGTCCGAAAGGATGAACCCACTGTTGATTAATCAATGGCTGTTCATATTCGGATTTGTGCGCCTTTGCGAAGGCCTTTTTAGTAGGTTCCAACGGGTTTATGAGGTGCATAAGACTCAAAACCTCACCCCTTCTTTACCCAACCCTACCACCCCAACCACCGTTGCGGTTGAGGGTACGGAACACACTATCGCTACATAGCCTTTTTAATCACGATAAACTTATTCGGTACTAATTATTAGCACTTCACGAGCCACTCATTCTTAGCATAGTTTTACTTTTCTTTTCCTCTTATCATGCCGTAGGTATAGAAGCAGACTTTTCGCCAACCTTTGCATTCGACTGGTAACAACTTAGATTCAATGTTCATGCATCATGTCTTCACAATTTGCAGTATCGTTTTTTTGAAAAACAAGGAGTATTATGACTTTATGAACAACTTGGTGGTCAGGATAGTGTGTGTGTATGACTGAAATTCAGTTGGAATGCCCCCGTAGAAGTGGGTCAAAGTCAGCGAAAGGCTGCCACGCCAAGTATATCTAAAAATGCCTCGAGTGCAAAATAAAGGGCTTCACCGGGAATCGAACCCGGGCCACTTGCAATCGAGAGAAGACCCAAAGCAAGTATCGTACCTCTAGACTATGAAGCCTTGAATAAATATGAGATTGTTATCGCACATGATCTTTTCCTCTGCCACAGTGAGAAGGGAAAAAAAGGGCTTCGCCGGGAATCGAACCCGGGCCACTTGCAATTACCGATGAGAGCCCAAAGCAAGTATCGTACCTCTAGACTACGAAGCCAGTAGAATTTGGCGGCCAAGGGGCAGACAGGAGGTCACAAGCACGCGACGCGGCTGGAGGAACGCGCGTTTTGCACGGAAATGAGGGATAAAGGAATGTGGAGAAGGATGGGCGGGTGAAGGAGTGTGTGAAAAAGCGGGGAGGGACCCTGCAAGCGAGTGGCGACTTTCTTTGGACTTGTGCTGGTGTTATAGTCGCGGGCCACTGTCTGCTACCTTCCATAATGTCCTTTTTCTCAAGTAGCACTCCATCCTCCGTCACCGCCGTCGCCTCTACCAGCGGCGACAAAGACATCGAAGTCAGCGAGCCACCTTCCGATTCCATCTCTTCTCTCTCTTTCTCAAGCCAAGCAGACTATCTCGCTGTTGGAAGTTGGGACAACAGCGTATGCCCCGCACTTCTCCACGCACCCGGTGGCGGGCACTAAAATGCACTATTCAGGTCCGAATTTATGAAGTTGGTGCAGCTGGTCAAACGCAGGGGAGAGCAGTTTATCAGCACCAAGGTCCCGTCCTGTCTACTTGCTGGAATAAAGTATTGTTTTCTCCCGTTTCAATCGTCTTAAGATTGGCCTCATCACTGTCTTCAGGAAGGAAACAAAATTTTCTCCGGGGGAGCCGATAATGCAGGTCGTATGTTCGACGTAACGACTGGTCAAGCCACACAGGTTGCCCAACACGACGCGCCCATAAAGGTCGTGAAATGGATTGACACACCTCAAGCAAGCATCCTCGCCACCGGCAGCTGGGACAAGTCGATCAAGGTACGAAGAATGATTTCAAGCACGCGAATGCTTCCTCACGTAGCCTAGTATTGGGATATTCGATCGCAGAACCCCGTCGCGACAGTGCAACTACCTGAAAGATGTTACACTCTTGACGTTCAGTATCCTGTTCTCGTGGTCGGAACTGCCGAACGCCACATCCAAATCTACAATCTGAATAACCCCAACACTCCATATAAGGTCCAATGCATCAACCCCAGCTCTTAATACCTAGCTGACGATCCACTTTCACCTCTCGCAGACCATAGTGTCTCCATTGAAATGGCAAACTCGTGTTATATCATGTTTCACGGCATCACAAAATACTGGATTTGCAATAGGTAGCGTCGAGGGTCGAGTGGCTATCCAGTGAGTTATCATTCCGAACTTTGAGCATGCAATTGACCAACGTCCTCAGATACGTTGAAGACTCAGAAGCTTCGTAAGTCTTTCGACTCAATTTTCTTTATGTTTTACTTATACTCGGCTAGCAACAACTTTTCTTTCAAATGTCACCGCCGTGACGCAAACCCTACATCTAAAGACCAAAGCTTGGTGTATGCAGTCAATGACATCTCTTTCCACCCAGTTCACGGAACATTTTCCACATGCGGTGCGTCTCCTTTGTTTTATGTTGTTCAACGCGACTTGACATTTTCAAGGCTCTGATGGAACCATTCATTTCTGGGACAAGGATGCCCGAACACGTCTGAAGAGTAAGCACCATCGAACTATGTCTCATGTTACATCACACTCATGGATGTTTTCCAGGTTTCGAAGCCGCACCAGGACCAATCTCTTGCTCTGCATTCAATCGAACGGGGAACATTTTCGCGTACGCTGTTTCTTACGATTGGTCCAAAGGTCACTCTGGTATGACTCCGGGATTCCCTAACAAAGTCATGCTGCATGCCTGCAAGGACGAGGAGGTCAGGAAGAGGCCCAGGAAATAGTCTGCTCATTTTACTCATCCACTTTGTATCTGCTGCTTCTTGATAATATCTCGCTAAACTGTCAAATTGCTTCCAAGCAATATCTAGCCATATCTTCAATGGAACTAAAAAGAGCGACTTGTGAGAACATTGGAAGATGTGGAAGAATCATCTCCGGAAGGTTCACTTGTTAGGTTGATCATCCTCATTTTTAGAAGGGGAGCATTTCCGTATGTACGGAGTTGACCCTAGGCACATTTTGGTCCTCGGAAATCTCTTGTGGTGTTTCGCCTCGTTGAACGCAGGTGTTCGTCTCCTCGCATCCGGTATCGGGTCCTCCAAGATAATCACCCTATATGTGAAGTCATTCATTCTAGAAGGCCGTAACTTCGCCCATACTGCCAACTGTGATTTCTGGAAAACCTAGTAGTGTGAAGAGTAAGTACTGATAAGTGCAACCACTTGGATCCACGGCTCCAGAAATAACTCGGAATAAGTATCAGCAACAATATCAGGGAGTAGGGTACTGGGTAGAGTAACCGAAGTGGATCGTACCCACAGGCGAACACTTGAAGTCAACGTGCAGATGACAGATGAAATGAAGAGCCTGCGAGCAGAAGCATCATCGTATATGCCAACTACTTTCCAACGCCACATTTTTTGCTAGACCATAATCGGAGAAAGCCAGGAATGCATGTGTTGGTTGAGGACGTATAGGGTACTTGTGATAGGAAGTTTTCTGCTTAAATATCTGCCTTTGATCTTCGGCAAGTCGCCTTTCGGAAGGATTGATTTGATGGAGGAAGAACTGCTGTGTTGCGGGCGTCTTTATCTTTATGAGCCGCGAAGAAAGCATGCCTTCCGCAAGGTTGAAAGATTAGAAATTCCTACTATGGCCGCGACTGGCACTGCGGTATCACTGCCCTCATGCCTTACTCCTCTCCGACTCGGAAAAGGCGAAGAGTTCATTTCGTATACTAGTCAAAAGTATTTAGTGTCGATCTCAGTGATAGGCAAGTCATTGACCAAGTTACTTGGTAATTGGTAACTTTGATGGGTCATTTAGTAACTTGATTGGTCATTTAGTAATTCTGATTGGTCATTTAGTAATTTGATTGGTAAATTACTCGATGACTTTTACCAATTACCAATTACCAATTACCAAAATCTGCTGAACCGACTCGAGCTTGACAATCATGTCGATCACCAACTCATCTAGATAATGAAGTGTTGCCCGCTTAACTAGATTTGCGCAAACTATCACTCGAACGATCAGCAGCTTAGTGTCGTCGACTTCTGCCCCAGGACGCCGTCTTGCCCAATCTAAACTTTGTTGATAGCGCGTATATTCAAACGTGATTAGATATCGAGGAGACCTGCCTTGGTGAAATTTGAATTAGATGCCACCTCAAGTTCTGCTCGTCTTCATTTTTCACCATTTCTAGGCGTCACCACTGGAGCCAAAGTAAACAAGTGACTGTGGAGGTATAGAAATACGAGGCAAGACTCAGTCATCTAATTCAGAGAGAGTTCCATATAATGATATATATTCTATCTATTGACCAAAGGTACGCCATTGACACGTCCGAATACCTTCAAGTGATATCTCGCTAATTACCCGTGAATAAATAAAGTATACGAATTGGAAATAAACATATAGATATTAGCAACACATCCATAGATACGCGAATTAAGTTGTTTTCGTTTTTTTCTCTTTTGGCACCTCCAACAGAGGGTCTAGAGAAGATTCAGGGTGACGATATGATCCCCCAGCACGGTCTGACCATGTGAAATACTAGAAACTTGTGAGTAAAAGAAAGTGGATATGGACAGTTGTAACGCGTACCTGTCCATAATTGCATGTGAAATAGAGATGATGCAACGTATGGTGGGCAGGACCATTAATGATCTTTTCAAGGGCGTGACCAGTAACCATATCCGAATCATGAATCTGACAATCGGCTTTAGTATCAGCGCATTGACATATAATCACGACTCACAAAGATACTCCAGAAATTCACAGCGACAAACAGGCCAAGGTATAGCATGCGATGGAGGGGGAAAAGAAATATGAATAGATGATAAGGAACCGATTGAAGATAGCCGTCCACCGGATGGAAGGCATGTGATGCAAAGGGCGTCGGTACTGCAGTGTGCGGTTAATAATGTGTATAAGAAAAAGTGAGAAAATAAACTCACTAAGCCATTTGTGGTGAGGCTTGTGAAGGACTTTGTAGATAAAAGGGATGTGTAGCCAACGATGAATCCAGTATATGCAATAATCTGTAAATACAAGGAAGCTACGCAAAATAAATTCAGCCTGGGTCGAACTTCATTTTTCCGCAGTCCACTCACAAAGGAACAGACAACACAAGATAAGTCCAACCGTACGTATCCACTCCATCGTAGAGCCTCGAATAGCCCATTACTTCAGCTTGGAACCAGGGTAATGTCAACAGGAGCATCATGGGAAAGGCTTTGAGGCTGGTTTGAATTTCGAGTTTGACTTGGTTTTTTAGGAAGCGCGGATGTCGCATCATATCATGATTGAAGATGAAGGCGTAAGACAATCCAGCGAACAGGAAATATAGGATGTGAATGCCAATCAACGTGATGACGATGAGGGAAGCGAGTTGTCGGGGGACATAATCTCGTGGCCATGCCGATACTTGTGGAAAAGTTTGCGAGGCAAGACCCTGAGCGGACAACGAAGCAATATCATCGGCTGTGAGTCGAGGGCGTGGTAGGCTCAAAAGGAGCTGAGTCCATGTTGAAGAGGAAGCGGTCACAGGTAGGCCGGTGGAAGTAAGGTTGAAAGAGTTGGCGACGTCAGGTGAGTTTACAAAAGCAGAAAGTGGGACGAGCTTGGCCCAGACGCGATCGAGGACATATTCGTCGAAGAGATGGAGCACGACATCCATGGCGAGAGAAGGTTATGTGCGCGCAACAAGTGGGAATTCCATTCTTTTATGTCCTCCGTCAATTCACATCAGACCACTTTTTATTTCACGTGAGCGTCCATGATAAGATTGTTGATCATATCTCCGACTCTACCTTCGCCTCTGCTGCACGATAATTCAAAGGTTTGTACGATTTTATGCGACGAGTCGAGCTCCGCTATCGTCCTCAATTAAAGCTGCCGCCCATCCCAGGCTTACCCGTTCCATATTCAACAATAGCAAAATATCGTACAAACATCGTACGACATGCAAGCCTCGATCTCGGGTTCCACTCCACACATACAATGCCGCCCATCAACGGACTCACTACCCGATGGCCGGAAATTCACGGATATGACCATTCGAAATTTCGACATAAAAGAAAGCATCATTTTTATCTGGACATGTCAAACGATATTATTGAGCTTGTAGAGGTCGCGTTAGCGGACCGGACCACGTAGTGAGAAGCCACCTGTTAGACGGGTTCCAATCTGGGCACCGTGTTGCCAGTTGCGCTTGTGCAGGGACTGCTGGCGAAATGAATGCAGCTAGTGTAACCAGCTACAAGGGAGTGATGGGTGGGTAATAAAAATCATTTCCAGGTAAGGCGCGTCGTTGAACGCGCGGTGACGGGAAGAGTGAAAGGCTGTTGTTGCCTTCTCCGTTCCGAGCCGTTCCGCTGGATGCTGGGCGCCAGCTATTCCTCCACCCAAGGGTGCTTTAACAATAACTTTGACCACATTTGTTAACGAGTTCCAAGCACCTATGGTGAACGTATTGTAAAGAGATTCGATCCACTCCACACGGCACGATATCGCTGTTTATGCAGAAGGCTTTGGACAAGTTTTCCGGGGCATTTAAGTGAGCGCGAGAGTTTACTAATTATATATCAGTCCCAGTATCACGGTCCAAGTACCCCGCTGCGACCAGCACGGCGCAAGTAATCAGGCCCATCTTAATGGCCATTCAATTGTTCCAAGTCAACCAGCGCCAACCCTCGGATTTATCAGAACACTGCATATTTCGACAAACCAGCTTGAGTAATGTACACCTTGAGACCTTGTTTTCCAAAAAGGACACAGACAACAAATCCCCACCAGCCAATAGGATATGGGAGAAAATGCCTCGCTTGCGCCATTTACTTCAAGGCACCTACTATATTGGCGAAGCCCATATTTGTTACCACGCTTTCAAACAAGTGGCTTTCTATTGCGGTGCGGGCGAGGTACAGGGTAGCAACCGCAAGTAGAGATTGATGGGTCAGACTGCACTTGGTCCAATTCGGTGCGAGCGTTACCTCAGGTGTTTGAGCGACAGACCTGCATTATAAATGCTACGATTCGTCTCGTCTTATGTGAAAATCTGCAATGTCACACATTGGTGGGAGGTTTGCAAGAAAATTGTGAGAACCATGTGCTTTTCGTGGTCAGTTTGGCAGATAGATCAAAACTTGGCCCTGGCGGCATAAGTCCAAAGTAAACAAGCTTTCGTGTCTTGTCCAATAGTAGATCTGACATGATGCTCATGGGCGTGCGAATGCGAGTAACAATGATAGCGCGGCAAGTAAAATACACCCTCTTTGCCAACCTGTTTGCAATGCTCTTCGCCCTCATTGGATACGTATCAAGAACATCGTTGGGAATGCGTATATAATTATTCACCTCTCAGCGCGGTATGGGAATACCAGGGCGCCTTATAAAACACTCAAAAGCAACACGCTCCGAACAAACGTCCTTATCGTTCTCTTGCAAGGAAGCGTATAGCCAGAATGTTTTTCTTCCGTGCCATTTGCGCTCTTACCGCCCTTACCGCCACATTTGCGGAACCCATCATCGCTAGGCAGAACGGGAACACCAACCAGCAGATCTCGGATGTCATTGACCCTCTTGCCGTGCAGACACGCAACAACATCTTCTTGCTTAGTAGGTTTGAGTGTGCGGCATAAATAACTGCGGCTAAAAAAAACTTTCAGACACTTTGCAGGCCAACCAGACTGCATCTGACGAGACTGTTGGTGTTGTAGTCCAACAGATGGTCGCGCAATACAACGATGCAGCTTCTGGCCTGGGAGCAATTCCTGTCAGCACCGGTTCCGATACAGTGCAACCCACAGACATCGAATTGAGCCGAGTATTCGGTGAAATACTTCAGTACGTCAAAAGCATAATCCCCGGTTTCAGACTTTCAGGCATCTGACTACGGCAAATAGGGTTCTTGGCACTGGCCTCTCCGGTCTCCAGGCCCAAGGATCCGTTCCCAACTTTGGCAACATGGTTTCTCAGCTTGATCCTGCTGTCGCTGCCTCTGCCACCGCTCTGTCCCAAGTCTCACCTGGTAGTCTCGAATTCGCGCATATCTTGTGAGCACCTTTGAACGCAAAAAAGATGGTCATAACTAACGTGAAAACTCAGGTTACTCGACGTAAGCCAATTCTTTGTCGCTATGGGAGTCTGGCCAGAGACCCTCGCCGTTATGGGTTTCTGATTGAACCCATACAAAGTATCTTGTATTTGGAATCGTATGATTATTTGTCTGTGCCAATGTTTGTCGAAAGAATTTCTCCTATAAAAATGACCATGTTGCGGAACTACGTGTTAAACTCTCAAGAGGTAGAACCCCATGGCCAGAAAATGGGAACTTTACTGAAAGATATGGTCAAAAACCGTGCATATGGTGGAATAGATGAATGCGCACTTTTTGTATTCCTGCCACATGGGACTATCGCCGTACTTTTTGTCACCTGCACGCTCCAACGGAGGAACACCAGATAACTTTACCACAGATGTCAGGAAAAAATGGCAGACGACGAAGCAGAGCTACAAACCTTTCTGAGCGTATACCATGTGAATAAGGGGCTGACCACGGCCAGAGCAGTGGTTCCGAAAGGAAAATAGGGCGTTTGCAGTGAGGAAGTGGCCAATGCCCAAATGCCAACCCAGATACCGACTTCACCAACGTAGCTAAAAATAGACCATACACTTGAGCTTCAAGCGTCTAGTCAGTGCGCAATAGCTTACTTGGGGTGACGACTAACGCTCCAGAGACCGGATGAGATGAAGGGTTCATTGTGCTCCTTAGCGTCTTTGGCTGTGCGCCAAGCGGATTTTTGGCGGTCAGCAATGACTTCCAAGAGGAAAGACCCCGCATATAATCCAAGGGCGCCAAAATCGCGAATCCCTAGCGCGGGATTAAGTCGGGCAGGTAAAGTGTTCACCAGCCATATAGGCAGCCCAACGAGTGCGATCCAGGTAGCTGCATATAGATTCATAAGACACGAAAAAAGACAGCGGCGATAGGAACTGGCACTAAATATGGCCTTACCTTGTCCGAACCAAAACAAGGAGAATTTATAAGGACGTTTCTTTATGTTATCGAAGCGAGAATCACCCCCATGCTTGATCGCTCGCTGCAATACGGTCAGTACAATTCATTTTGCGCAAGCAAGAATTCGGACCAAGGCCAAAAAGCTGCCGAGCCTGAGGCTCCATACACCAACAGCAGCAGTCAGCAGTAATTGTCTCGGGGCAAAGGACGATAGAGCGGGAAGTGGTCCAGGTATACCATCCCAAAACTTGGATTTCAGGGATGGGTAGTAAAGTGAGATGAAGGTAGTTGTGACCCAGCCGACGGCACCTCCGAGATCATAGTATTTATCGTTCTGTTGTGGGACAAATACAGAGGCGAAAACTAGTGATGCAAGCACGTCAAATCAGTATACGGAGTTGTGGGCGAGAACAAACCTGTTTGGAGGGCATATGCGCTGGTAAACGCTGGAAGGAGGCGGGAGAAGACAGACATTGAGACATTAGCTGCGTCACTGAGATGCTTATGGGAAACCACACATGGACAAACAAGAATGTGTGACTGCGAAACGTGACAAAATGTGGCTTGTTGATTGGGGTTTCTCGTTGAGCGTCTCACCCAGCGAACAGGACTGGACACCGCAGAATCTTCTCCTTCTGCCCCGAATAATATTCTCTCACCTCACATACGCATTGTTTGCCGCCCTTGCACATTGACATTGCCAACGGAACTACCGCATCTCATTCGGCGTGCGTTTTTTGATTTCCGTATTTTATTTGATGCTCAGCCATATGTATCAATAAAGGATTTATCAGGGATATTTTCACTCAACAAACTCGGTCAATCAGGTAATCCATCTTATAGTCCCTTCCGCCCAGGCTTGTCGAAATACATATTTGCTGGGATCTCCAATGCTTCTCGTCGTTAACCTCTCTTGCCCTTTAGGTCACCGTAATCTACCGTAGCACCCTATTATCAGTGCCCTCGGTTGTCAACTCTATTGCCTTCAGGTCATTGCTCGTCTGTTACCCCATCCCATGCTTCAAAGGATGGACAACTCTCAGCATCCCCAGCATTATCAGCCTTTATCTCATGCGCTAAATCCTCCCGTGAATCCTCAAAATCAGCCCACTTTCACAGCTACTTTGTATCCATCAAAAAATCCTGCAGACCCAGAGGAAGAGGAGGAGGAAGAGGGTGAAGATGATGACGATGAGGGCATGGTAGAGGAGCAACTGAGCCGTGCCGAGCCCGACGTCCAATCGACTACTTCACCGGCCCAGAACCAAAACAAGGGAGTCTCTCCATTGCTTATCAAATCCATCCATACTTATCAGACCCTCAGTGCTAATGATCCAAGGGCACCCCAAGAGAACAATTCTCAAGCTGCTCAGGATGCCCAAGAACCTGAGCGAAAGCGCCGACCAGGGAGACCTCGTGGATCTAAAAATAGGAGACCTCGTGCTGGCCCTTCGAGACAGGAAGGCAGTTTCTATTACCAGGGACAGCTACAGTCGCCCAGTGGACCTCCTCACTTGTCGGATATTAATCCCCAAAATCACCAATACTATGAGTTTCAGTGGCGAGTTTTGAATCTATGTGCCGAGTTTTATGGTGCTGCTGAAGAACTTGTGGTTAGTGGCCGCAGACATCGATTTCTGATCTCATATAATTATACTGTGCATAGAAAGCAACACCTCCAGTGGTAGTCGCTCAGTGTTATCATATGGGGCCCGGCGTCAAAGTAGACCCTTTGACAATGTTAACGGATGCTAAACGTGTATGTGACACACTTGTAAGTGTATCCACTCTCAAGTAATTACCGAAATCATTGAAAAAGGCATGTTGCAGTTGGCAAATCCGTCCCAATTGGTTTCTCAACCTCCTCCTCAAATCTTCTCCACGGTACCTGCATTCTATCCCACGAGTACCGCAGTATCTATGCCCCCATCCTCGACTGCAGCGCCCTCTTCCAGTAAGCCGAATTCAGCGCCTGTCATCAACAATCCACAGTCTTTTGTTGTACCTCTTACAGCGCAGGCTGCTTATCCGCATACTCAATATCCCATATACACGCCTGGACAGTATCCCACAACGCCGTATTATCATCAATACTACCCGGGCACGTATTATCCTCAACCTGTACCCTCATCCCAACCCCCGCAGGTGGCGACGTCTTCAACGCTTACAACGACTCCCACTCCCGCACTCTCTGTGTCTGCAAACAATGCTACGAGTTCTGTCGGAGCTTGGTCAGACGAGGAAACAGAACGTCTAAAGAAACTTGCGGACGACAGCAAAGCTGTCGGAACGAGTGGCGACATCGAGTGGGATTGGGTTGTCCATCAATGGGGTAATACTCGGACGAGGTATTTTCAAATAATTATGCAGTTTTCCTGCATTAGCTCATGACTATATATAGGCACCAAATTTTGATTAAGGCAACAAGTCTCGGCCTCAAGGAGAGCACGGGTCGAGCTCTCAAACGACGGCGCGAAAATGAGGGTGACGCTGCTCCTCAGAGTCCACCAGTAGCATCCTCGAGTACTCCAGCGCAAGCAGCTCCCGCCAATGCAGGACAGAACAGCGGGGCACTTGCGCCAACACCGGTAGCGATACCGAATACGGCATCACCAGCCCATAGCCAACCAACATCGACGCCAGCTGCCTCACCTGCACTGCAAAATCAACAGCGACCAGCATCATCAAAGGGTTTATCTAGTTCAAACACTTCTCAAACTCCGCAGACTACCACTCCAACTTCTTCATTGCCGTGGGCAATGCCCACCGTTGCCGTGAACACATCATCCTCCGTGGTTAGTTCTGGGAGTGCAAACCAGGAGCACCGGGCTAGTTATTACCGACCCCGTCCAGCTGATAACTCACAGAAGTCAAGTCCGATGGTTCCTCACCAACCACACCCATATATGTATCAACCACAGTCGAACGGAGGAGCGATGAACACGAGAGAAAATGGAAAATAATTGTAGTAAGAGAGGATACTTGTAATTATGACGCTCTTTGATTTCTGTCCATTTGTATCACTGGCGTGGCTTTCTTGATTATTTTATTGATACCAGAGTCTCTTGAAAATGCGAATTTTTGGGTTTTCGTCCATTCTTCTGTGACGGCAGCTAATACTAATAATAAAAAATGATATTGATATTTTTGTCACGACACGATCGTTTGTAAGTAACACTTATGCACTCAACACAGCAGCGACTCCCGTCAACTATCAGACCAGGGACTTCGCCCCATTTTTCTTCTGCACCTCCAACACCTCCACAGACTCCTTTAAATCTTGCTTCTACGCCTGGGCCTAGCAATTCCGGTCGGCGCTCAGTGCCTCCCTCAACACCGCGCACACGAGCCAGAGATTTACTGAGAAAACACTATGGCTTGGGTTTAGGACCTCCAACACCTTCTGGAAATCCTGCTGATCCTATGAATATGGGTATATGTATCTTGTACGAGTATATCAGGCGCGGACGAAGCTGATGCCTAGAATAACGACTAGATTCTACTGCTTTTGATGCAAAATCATATTATGAGCAACTCATCACTACGTCTTCACTTCCGGCACTTGTCAAAAGAGAGAATGAACTTGTAACAGGTACGTGTCAGATGGTCCGTATCTTACTGTACATCTACTGACAATAATACAGAGATTAGGGAACTAGATAGTGAACGACAGTCGCTGGTGTACAACCACCACCACGAATTAATTGCGGCCAGTGAAACCATAGCTGCCGTAAGTTTTCTTTCTATTTGCCAGTGCTCATAGTTTTTGATATTCACGTCCTGGTGCAGATGAAATCCAGAGCAGAGAGCCTGGATTCCGACCTTGACTTACTTCGGGCTGCATTTTCGGAAATCTCGCGACTAGCGGCTGAAGTGTCTACAGAGCCAGAAGCGAAGACTACTACGCCGGAAAGTAGATCGGATTGAAATGTCTTCCACAGCTATGGTCATGAAGTGTCCCATAAAGTTATATCTAATTTGATTGGATGGGCAAATAACGCAGTCGTTCATTATTCTCAACATAGATACATAATACGAACATCCATCAGTGAACCTTGCATTGGCGCGAGAATACGACATTTCCAGCTTCAAAACATTGAAATCCAGCTCAAGCACAAGTCACTCGCAGTAATTATATTAAGTCGCGAGAAGCTACTGAATCAAAATCATCCACGCAAGTACAAAGTAAAATAGTCTATAAAGTCATCAAGACGTGTCGTCCACTTCGAGAAAGAACCACTCACAAAAGAGGATATACAGCGAGGATAATGCGTTGTTGCTCGATTCTGGTACCATCCAAGAAATTCACAGACGCTACATCGGGAGTGTGTTTGAGAAACGATCATGCATGAACGCGTTGTACGCACCCCAGATACACCATGCCCAGGCCAGAAGGGCAACAGGCGTTCTCACCCATATTATGCGTACAAAACAGGAAATCAGAGCCGCAATATCTAAAGGTGCAATACAGTAACCGAGAGCACACAAGCCCTGGAAGAATGACCTATGCAAAAAGCACGATAAGCGATTGACAAACTTGCTTGATACTGCACTTACACCCTGCCACCAAGGAGCTAGACTCAGGTTTATGAGAGTGATCCGAAGAGGGTGGAAATAAGTACGGCACCTTTGCTTGGACGGTAACAGTCAAAGCACCAAGGGAACAAATAACAATCACACTGGTAAACACACCCAGAGACTGATCGGCGGGAGCCTATAAATGCACCACTATGAGGAAATCGCGAAGTTGAACAAGGGAGATTTTAGTTACATTGATGCTCAACATGATGCCGAGGCCTAAGCAAAGCAGTAGTGGACCCCATAAATCCCAATCTCTGAGTGAGAGTCAGAGCAATGACGATGCTTTGTTAAGATTGCCTACTTTAGAACCTCTCGGCCTGAAGATTTCCTAGGATATAGCACTTGGACCAGCTTCGAGTAAATCGACAGGAGGTCGCGAGCCTGCGTTATTACACTTGCTCAGAGATTACACTTGACATCCAAATACAGCTGCGCACAATAGTGGTGGTAACAGGCTCGTCTAGAGTGTCGGCGCCTGCATATCTACACAATTAAGTTTATACAAAGCAACCACTCTTTAAGATGCAACGAACCTTGTCTCTACTCGTAAACCACCCACGGTCTGTCTCGAACCCGATCTTGTACCGTTCGCAGAGCTACCGATATTCCCGCTCAGCTCTGGGGTGCCAGACAGAGTTGTTCCACCCGGGGGCGCAAGTTGTTCAGGTTCGCGAGCTTTAGTCTTTCCCTTGTCCGGAGTTTTGGGCGAATGTGCGAGCATTGGATGGGAGAAACCTGGAATATTGTCCTCGTCAAAGTCGTCATCATCATCTAAGAAACGCGTCAGATCAACATAGATGTAAACCAAATGCAGAAAACATCTCACCGGCTTGGATGAACTGTGAATGGGCCGAGTTGAGTGGCGTAGTTGACGAATCCATACGGTGTAATGAGCAGTGTCTTGTGCTTTGCCAGTCCTCTGCCACGCTTGCATTGTGTCACGACCCTGTCACGTCTCCCGATTTGGGAGGCCTGACGCGTAATCTCGCAGACTTGCAAACGCTCTTCCAATAACACATCATGGTAAAGTCTATGCCGCTCAGAAACTCAATGGCTAACTCATGTTTATTGAACAGGGTAATACACCGTCTGGAATGCCACCCTCCGATCCACCCGGTGGGGACAAGGAGAAGAAAGACCAACAACCACAGAAGAAAAAGTGGGAGCCACCACTTCCTACTCGCGTTGGAAAGAAGAAGAGACGTGGACCCTCCGCAGCCTCAAAACTCCCCGCCATATATCCTACAACGCGGTGTCGACTCAAACTACTCAAGATGGAGCGTATCAAAGACTATCTCTTGATGGAGGAGGAGTTCGTGCACAACCAAGAACGGTTGAAGCCAGAAACGACGAGAGAAGAGAAGAATGAAGAGGACAGGTCAAAGGTCGATGATCTGCGGGGTAGTCCAATGGCTGTTGGGACGTTGGAGGAGATTATCGACGACGACCACGCGATCATTAGTACGGCGTCTGGACCTGAGTTCTATGTATCGATCATGTCCTATGTCGACAAGGACCTCCTCGAACCTGGCTGTCAAGTGCTATTACATCACAAAACGCAGTCAGTTGTAGGTGTCCTTCAGGACGATGCAGATCCAATGGTCAGTGTCATGAAGCTTGACAAAGCACCAACGGAGAGTTATGCGGATATTGGTGGGCTTGAACAACAGATCCAGGAAATCAAGGTAGCGTGCTATTTCTGTCCTCTAGGATGAATGCTTAACATTGTTTCAGGAATCCGTGGAGCTACCTCTTACACATCCCGAACTATACGAGGAAATGGGTATCAAACCACCGAAAGGTGTTATCCTTTATGGTGTCCCTGGAACAGGAAAGACTCTTCTAGCAAAAGCAGTTGCAAACCAAACATCCGCTACATTCTTACGCATCGTCGGTTCAGAACTCATCCAGAAATACCTCGGTGACGGACCCAAACTCGTTCGTGAGCTCTTCCGCGTTGCCGAAGAACATGCCCCAAGTATTGTTTTCATTGATGAAATTGACGCTGTGGGTACCAAACGTTACGAATCGACTTCCGGAGGTGAACGTGAAATTCAACGGACTATGTTGGAGCTATTGAATCAACTTGACGGTTTCGATACAAGAGGAGACGTGAAAGTGATCATGGCTACCAACAGGATTGAGACTCTCGATCCTGCACTCATTCGTCCTGGTCGTATTGACCGCAAGATTGAATTCCCACTTCCTGATGTCAAGACGAAACGACATATCTTTAGGTCAGTTCCTCTTACATTCTTCGCGACTGGGGGTTTCGCTGACTGTATTATCACAAGACTTCACACGTCTCGAATGAGCTTGAATGAAGATGTAGACCTGGAAGAGTTTATCACGATGAAGGATGATTTATCGGGTGCGGACATCAAAGCGGTGTGTACAGAGGCAGGTCTTCTGGCCCTCAGAGAACGGAGAATGCGAGTCACAAAACAAGACTTTACTTCAGCCCGAGAAAAGGTTTGTTTTTCCCGCTTACAAAAAGTATTTTTCAGAAGCTGATTTGTGTCCAATTTCAGGTGTTGTACAGAAAGAATGAAGGTACACCAGAGGGCCTGTATTTGTAGATAAACCATCATTGTCTCGCATTCCTATCTTGTTCTTTTGAATACGATATAGCATACTTGATAGTCATCGGACAGCATGAGCCAGATACCAATCATGCCCAGCCATGCGGACAAAACTAAAAACAAATGTCATATATTTGGAAAACAATTTCTAAACATTTAAATGTATGGACTTGTACGCATGATGATCCCACTGTCGGGTAATAAATATGGAATACCGTCCGGAAATAATGGTGATACTAATAATAATTAAAGGTGGTGTCCTTGAAAAAGACGCAGAAATGTCAAATATTGTCTGTCCTGGGATATGTCTAAGTTATTAACCTGTTCGCAAAAAAAAAGTCATCGTCAGACCATCGAGAAACTTCAGACCAAAAGAAAGAACCAACCTCAACCAAATTCTACCACCACCGCTCCTCTCTCTCACCAATTCCCACTCTCTCGGACCGCCAGGCACGATCCCGTCATGTAAAATATCCAACAACATTTGTCGTCCCTCACTCGTACCCACACCCTCAAGCACCCACTCCCCCAACCAACCCGCACCAATATCCTCAGCAGGATCCATCCACAAACCAGATCGATATCTCACAAACCTCGCCGTCCAAACCCATCTCTTCACCTCAACCCACCCATCCGTAGATTTCGCACTTCTCACCCTACTAGACAGATTGATCATTGTCAACTGAGGAACTTGATACTTGACTGGAGGGAATTTCCCAATCATGAATCTAAATCGGTTGGCGTTTCCACCGGGAGAAACATGGGGCATGAGATGCGCATAATAGTATGGTGATGGCAAGCTGATTGGGTTTTCAATGGGTAATGGGTCAGGCGCAGTATAAGGCACCAAACTATTTCCGTCAAATAGCAGCCATTTCCTAGAATTATTCGTGGTATTGTTATAAATACCTCGGCTTGAAGTGCTTCGTCTATATGGAGTGGATGAACCTGCGCAGGCAGAATCATCTTCAGCGCTCGCAGCAGGCGTGTCTTCCGGTGTTGGCGGAATGTATCCGAGATTGCAAACGATGTCACCGGTGCTGAGATGTTGCCATAAACCAGCGTCGACCAATTGTCGTTCACATAATAATACGCTTTCGGAATCAACTTCCATTGACGTGCAAGGCACAAACACGCGGAGGACGGGTGCACGAACCCGAGAGGTAGTAAGACGGAGATCATGGGGTGAGGCTATACCTATCTGGGAATGAGAACTTGAGTTGGAAGGCGAGGTGTAGCTGGATATGCTACTTTCGCCAGTGCGAGATTGCGGTAGATGTGATGATGATGAAGATGATGATGATGTCACGGGACAGAATGATGAAGATGAATCCCTGGAAGGGGCTAAGTGGCGTTTGGGGAGTTTGGGATCGGGAGAAGGGGCTGACAACGCGATATCCATGTCAGAGGCAACGCGGCTGATCCTATTATTACTATAGGCGCCAGTCCTCCGATAGGTAGAATATATCCTGAGCGCACGTGGTTCTGTTTCCGGCAAGGGAGGAGTAACATGGTTCTTTCTAAAAAACGAGCGGGTGGATATTTTTTTGAAGACCTGACGTGAAGAGCGTGGTTCTTGTACGTTGTTATTGATATTGGTCATGGAGAGTGAACCAACTGCGGATGAGCGGCTGATATCCGAGTCCGCCAAATTGTTTTTGAAATCCCTTTTTAGGTTTTTGGAAACCAAAGTGGAGTCAAAGATGGGGTCATCATGGGCCGCGTGTTCCTTGAGGTAGGACAGAGGAGCAGGAAATTCGAGCGGCTCCGAGTTGAACGGGTTAACAAAGACAGAAAGTCGATGAGATTTGTGACGAAGATCATCTTTCTCTGGTGGAATGGGAGATGAAGAGCTATGGACCAGCGCTTGGAGAAGCAAGACAAAGCGGGAGTGAGCTTGGGACAAACAGATTAGGTTCGAAGTGATGTAATTTTCTTCTAGTCTGGTGGGGTACGATGCCGTCATAATTTTCAACGCGTGTGTTGGGTAACGATGAAGTGGAAAGCGATGAGAAATGACTGACGAAAAGAAAGGAGCTGATCAACGGTTGACGAAAAAGATGGGAGGGGAAGAACGTACGCAGAAGGTCGAGGTCATGGAGAGAAACCGGAAGATCGTGATAGTTAGTGGGATCACGGAGGCGAAGGGCGTCGGCATATCCTGGAACGAGTCGAGAAAGAATAACCTCTCTGAGACTTGGCTCTAAAAAGATATTACGGCAATGACTACAAGTATTGAGAAGAGAAAGAAGATCTGGCCAGTCGAGATGAGCGACGAGAGACGAGAGAACTCGGGGAAGGTCGACGGCGAGAACGAGGTGAGGCTGGGGGGATCGGACAGGAGCCTTACCGTGCCGTGGGTGAAGGCGGGGCATGGTAGAGGGGTTGTGCAAAGGAATGCTGGTATTTAATATTGGACAGGCATCACGGGATAAGGCAGCGCAGATTGATCTGGTTATTCGTTCCGGGCGCAACGCTCCGCCGTCATCATTCCCACGCCCCTTCTCCACTCACAACATGGCACAGGCCCAGGTCAGTGCCTCGCCCTCCCGCTGCTCGCCCAACTCACCTTGCTCTCCAGGGCCGCGATCTAGAACGCGAGGTATTCGGTGGCTCAGACTCGGAGCTCTCCACAGACGACGAAGAGGGTGCGTCGTCTCGTCCTGTTTCCTTGTATAATCCATTCATTACCCTTTCAGAGCTCCAGCTCCCCCGTCCCAGCGTTCCTCGCCCAAAGTCTCCTCAGAATGAACTCGCAGAGTCGTCTGGGTCGGACTCCGAGGACGACTATGTCCAAGATAACCGCAACATAGGCAAAGCCAAGAAACGCATTCCAGGCAGAAGAAAGCGCACAGCAGACGATGGCGAAGAGCGACCAGTCCAGCGCAAGAGAAAAAGAAAGTCACCCGTCGAGATAGACCTCAGCGAGCTGCCCCCCGAGCAAGGTTTGTCCTTCCAGCTTGTCTGCCTCGCCCCTGCCTTACGGTTCTTGTGCAGCATCCAAGATACGACTTGATATGCAGATTGAAGCTATTTTGAAACCCAAAAAGACATCACGTCCGCGCAAAAAGAAGGGCGGTGATGAAGTTTTGGACAGCTTTGCCGATGATGAGGTAGCCCGACTTCGTGAGGCCATGTTACACGCAGCGGACGAGGATATCCGTGCGAACGAGGAAAAACTTCCTGCGACGGCTAAACTGCGCATGCTGTCCGAAGCAATGGAAACTCTTCGAAAGTTGGTCACATCACGCAATGTTATGCTGAATGCTCGAACTGACACAACCTCTTTTAGGGCATCACTGGCTCAATCCATTATTGACAACAACCTTTTAGAAGCAGTGAGACGATGGCTCGAGCCTCTTCGTGACAAATCTCTGCCAGCGCTCAACATTCAGCGAGAACTCTTCTTCAGTATTCGCAAAATGGAATTTATTGATACGGCCGTGCTCAAGGAATCTCAACTCGGCCGCGTCGTTTTATTCTACACAAAGTGCAAACGCGTCACGCCAGATATTGCACGTATCGCCAATCACCTAGTGTCGACATGGTCTAGGCCTATCATCAAACGGTCGGCTTCGTATAGGGACCGTGTTGTACCTATTGCCGCCCTTGCGGAAGATGGAGTGCCAAAAGAACATCTCAATACTATCCTGGCTAAACTGAAAGACGAGGAAAGGGGCCGTATCAGGAAGCATACTGTCCAGGTTCCTCATGCAGTGATTGGAGACTATACTATTGCGCCCCGAGCCACCACTGGGTTTTCAAGGCCGAATGTCAGTGTTGATATGGATATCGAGAGAAGGAGGAAGAACAATGAGATGTTGAGGAGCTTTACCAGAAGGGTTGCTAATAAATGAGCTGTAAATGTAGACTAGCGTGTTAATATTATCACCGGAACTCGCTCTTGGGAGATGGGCGCATGACTGATCGGCGAGTGTGGACGCATACCGGATCGAGGATGAATCAGTGATGTGGGGTTACGTGAGAAAGGGACGTTGTTTGCGAGTGTTGTAGAGTGGGTGAGTTGGTTGATTGTGATCTGCTACTCGCGCTCGCCGGCGTCGACTTGCTCGCCTCTATCCTCTATCCTCAATCTAATCCACCGCGACTTTCTTTCTATCCTTTTCTTTATCTATGCACGCACAGGCCGCCTCTCCCGTTGCTCTCGTTCTCCCTCTCCCCCCCGTTCCCCGTCGCACTCCCTCGCTCCTTTCTTTCGCCTCTGCCGCCTCCCCCAGGACTCCTCGCAGCTGTGGATCCCCCTGTCCATCCATTTTTGTTCCCCCGCATCCCAACAGAAAGAGCACCGACAGTTGGAACAGTTCAAACGGTCCCGACGACTCGGAATATGAGTGGAAGGCGGAGCAAGTCCTATTGCTTTCCAGGGCAAGTATCCCGTCTTTCACCTTCTTGTCTTCATCATTCACGCCTTTCCAGACTCTCGATGCTCTTCCAGCCCATCTGGTAACTCCCTTCAATGGCCCAATTCCACCATCCAATCTCCTTGATAAGATCGCCCGGGGCGTCTCACAAGCCAAGGGCCCTGTTGATTGGCCCCATTCTCTTCGCGCGACGCGTGTCAAACTCATTGAGCTTTCGCGTCACCGAGCCAAAGAACAAGCTGCTGCCAGGCAGCAACGCGAAGCAATTGCCGAAGAGATGGAATACGCGTCGGAGATGGAGACCAACTATATCTACAATGAAAATGGCGCGGAAAAGCCTGTTGGTGTCAAAAAACCTTTGTATCGCCAGTCGAGCATGGACTTCATGCTCAATGCCGTGGGGACGGATATACAAAACAATGAAAACCTCACTCGGTGGGTCAAAGTTTTTCCACATCCAATGCTTGACTCGTGTTTACTGTTGACCATAGTCTCTCTAACCGCCTCCAGCGTGCCGAACGTCAAAATAAGCAACCTTATTCATACTCGAGCTGCATCAAACGCCCCTCTTCTCCCAGTTCTATACCCTCGTTGATCAATCCTTCCACGCCGAGCTCTTCTACTCTTAACACTCTTTCTTCTGCAATCTCTCAGCGCAAAGTCATTCGCCGAAAGGCTTCCTCTATCTCGTCGTCTTCGCTGTCTATTTTGAGCAGTAGCAGCAGTGACGTCCTGCCCAATCCTCGCGTACGACACATCATGGAATACGATAATCTCCCTCCAACACCGCCTCCTAAGGATACGCACGTCCCAAAGAAGACTGGCACCAAACGGGCACCCTCTTTTGGAGCCCTTGCACAAGGCGCCAGGCGTGAGTATCTCTCACAGTCACCCCAGGACGAAGACCGTCATCGAAAGCATCCCGGGGGTTGTGCTTCATCCGACGAGGAGGAAAAGGCCCGGAACAAGCAAGTGAAAAAACCTAGGAAACTAAGCTTGGTGGCGACGCCCCCTCCTGATACTCCTGCTCCTATAACTCCCATAACTTCTCCAGTCAACATTAAAGGCGGCTTGAAATCAAAGGTCAAGCCGCTTCATCTGATCAACTTCAAGGGATCGAAAAGCCCTAGTGGGTCCAAGAAGGAGAACAAGGAGAAGGTGGTGAAGAACAAGAAGGAGAATGCCCAGGATCGAAGCAGAGGCTCTCAGGTCACAAAGCCACTTCCTATGCACTTGCAGCACAGGTCAACTGAGTTGCCTGAAATAAATGATGTATCGATGTCTCCAGCGCCCCCAGCGTTGAAGACACTCCATGCAGACGCTCGCTCCCCGCCGTCTGTAGTTGGCGCTCCAAGAACGTTGAAGTCCGCTTTCACACCCTTGCCCGAATCTCCCATGGCCAAGTCGACCTTATTGAGCCCTGCCGCCGACATTACTGCCACGCCTCTCAGTCCAAAGGTCAAAACGTTGAGAAGGGTTCGACGACTCGCACCCGCCCGTCGGATCTCTTTCAGTAGCCTCGTCCCGCCCGGCGAAGAGGCTGATGCTGATGGAGAGGGCGACGGTGAAGAGAAAGGAGGACGAATCGAACTGGGCAGTGCATTTCAACTCCACTGATTGGTGTCAGTGGTGGATTGCAACAAACCTTCGAGGTTGCATCTGTATAAACTGTATCATCATCGCGTCCACTGCACCATCGCTTGTGGTGTATCAACTTCCTACATTATTCTCTTCTTTTGTTTTCTTTTGCAATCCTGAAAGCATACACTCTTTTACCACTTCTCTCCATACACCATTTTTCTGATGGTGATTTCGCCTTGCATCGGCGTTTTGTCCAACCAACGTTGGTCATTACCATCTTATACCACTTGGTATATGCTTCATCTGTGGATACACGTCAATTTCAACTCACCTTCCTTTCTGTTCGGATTAACCGACACATATGTTAACTATACGGTCTCTACTTGCCTATCAGCCACTTTCACATTCCTTGCAGGTCTATTTTCTTTCTGTCGTGAATTTTTTTCTTTGGATATTCTTTCGCACTGTTTTCACTTTCGAAGCGTGTCCAAAGCGCATTTGTGTCAAACGATACGGTTCGGTTTGGTCATTCGTATCTAACAACCGTTTTCCCTTTCAGCAATTGTGGACTCTTGCTCTCTTTTTAACCCCATCTTCTTTCTTCCAGTAAACACTCCCTTGATGCATTTACCTCACATTCTCTGGATTTTTTTCCTTTTTTCTTAATCATCTCGTCTACCCTGACACACATCGATATATTGTTGGCATTGAAATGGTTCGCTCCGAACGAACTTGTATACTAAAATAGCAAAATTCTCTTTTCTTTTTCTTTTTTCATCGTCGTTTTTCGTTTTTCTTTGCTTCTTTTCTGCTTCTCGTCGTTTTATTTTTTTTCCGGAAAGGGCACACGCAAACAGAATTTAGTAGTCTTATCTTCCGCCCCTTGTTTTTGTGGTTCTTTTCTTTCTTTTTTTCAAGTGATCATCTAGGGTTTTTCGACTGGGTCGGTTATTATCCGGGATTCTTTTTCTTTGACAAACGTACATACATACATACCCCTCTTTTTTTTCTTTTCGTTTCTTTCGTTTTTCCGGCATGGTTCGGTATACAAACAGCATTTTTTTAGAATTTATTGTGGAATATATATGTGTTTTTTTTTTCTTTTGAGTGTTGTTGTTAAGGTCGTTCAATGCTTTTATGAAGTGTGGATAGCCTCTTTACGTGTTTTAGGTCATGACTTGAACGACACTTCATTTGGGCTTTGACTTTACTGATGGTCGAAGTTTGTTGGGTGCCAACGGTTGAGGTTGACAAAAAGAAACAGTGAACGAACAATTTTGGTTCAATGGGCTTTGCTATGAGTATGATTTTGGTCATCTTTTATATTGATACTGGTAGGATGGAGCCGCCGGACGTCTCTCGGGGACGGAGTGCTTGAACATCATCGCTGCTGTATAGGACTCTAGGGAGATTTGATGGTTTTGCAATAGTGCGATGCGGCAGGCTGAAGCAGGTCAATTTCACGATCATACGTGAAAGTCGCCAACTAAGGACGAAATACTCTTGTAGACTCTGTAAGCCGCGGCCTTACAATACGTGGTATAAACTTGGTAAGAAAGGTCTGAATGGATTGTCTGTCTCGGTTCCGAATGGCTAAAATTTATGATACCTAAAAAACAACAGACTGAACGCTAATAAAGTATCACAGAGGGATACAACTGACCGTGAATGATGGGCGCTTCATTGTCAAAGTAGGATAAATTGTAAGTTAGAAGTGATATTCATTTTAAAAGCATTTGACGTTGCTGCTCCGAGTCTTCCTTAATGACCTAGTGTTATTCGAGGGTACAAACCAAATTTTGAGATAACGGGATTGACATTGGGCTGACAATTGAATACATCGCGAGTCTGGAGAGCACTATTGTCGCCTTTGCATCATGTAAGATACATGGCGAAGAAATAACATTGTGTGGTTATTCAGAGTGTGAAGGAAACAAGCACTTGTCTAGAATCTTCAGGCACGTTAAATATAAACATGATGAACAGGCCTGGAACTTACAAGTCCGACTTCAATAGCGACTTACCCCTCCTAGCCTCGCAATTATACCTACTCATCCGCAGTCATGGCCACCTGTCCTCTCCGTTGGCGAATTTCTTCCCGTTTCAGAGCAAGCAGCTCAGCCGCCCGAATATCCCAACGGTATGCCCAGTATCCTCCATAACCAAAAACAGCCATTGCGATGACATGGCCTCCAGGATCTACTCAAGCAAATACAGAGGTGCAAGTCATTGGTCAGTATTTAGACGCCAGTATTGGAAGTATTGAAGTGGCGCACTTTCAAAGAGATTTCTTCTTTGAATTCCGAGTTGATAAAAGCGGGTAGCAAGGCCAAAAAGAGAAAAGCCAACAACGTTTGAAAGTAAAGGCATTACTTTTTCGCGACAACGGGTGAGTTCGTGAACTACCAGGAAAGATGGAAACAAAACCAAAGAATGTACACAGCCACTGGCTGCTTAAGGATTGCCTTATCGAGACCAACATTTAAGTGCGACAATAGGTATATAACAAACTTATTGTGTTTCTTTCCTGTAATTCCATCTTTCTTTCCCCCTCGATTATCATGGCCTCCTCAGACTACGTAGACCCTCTTCGTTCCTCCACGGAACACAAGCTTAATACCGCAAAAACGAAGAAAGAAGATGGCGATCAGGCATTTAAGCAAGGTGATACCAAGGCAGGTTAGTGGCGTCGTGTCTGTCAATGCCATGTCCCACTGAGATAGATACCTTTCTTAGCTCTCAAAGCTTACCACGAGGTGAGGACATTGGTTTCTCTTCAAATCTACGCCACGTTCTAAATATTTTTTAAGTCCCTCATGTTTCTGCTGGGCATAGACAAGTGAGTAGACTGATCTCCGCCACAACCACTTGACACTCACACAGTGTATCTAAGGTCTGCGCTTCAAAGTTTGGGGTTATCTCAACCTCTACCTTCCGCTAGTGATGCTACAAAGGACCCTAAGACAAAAGAGAGAACAGAGGTGGCTATCTCTGTCTCGTAGGTTCACCACATCTTGATTAACCGCCTGAGCAGATAGACGAGATTATTGAGAAGATCTACGCGAACATGGCTGCGTGTCATATCAAAAATCAGAACTGGAAGCGTGCTGTAGAGACTGCCGATAAGGTATTTCGGCTTGCACTTGTTGATACCCTTTCCTGAAATTTTGTGGCGCTTCCAGGCTCTTCAAAAGAATGAAGAGAATTATAAGGCTCTGTTTCGCAAAGCAAAGGCTTTAGGAGAGCAGGGCTTTTTCGAGAAGGCTAGCAAAATTCTGGAAGATATCAAATCCAAGAGCCCGGCTGGTATGTCCTGCCGCAGCATCTTTCTTGTCTGTTACTGGACCATTTTATAAAATCAGATGCCGCCTCCGCTACTACCGAACTTGCACGATTGAAGGTCATCGACGATGAACGTGAGAGAGCGCACAAACAAAAGCTGAAAGGTAAGAGAAGATAGCCATATGAGATAACTTCACAAGTTGAATCCTCCTGCTTTCTAGGCTTCCTCAACAGGAAGAAGGATGATAAGGCAACCGATTAGGGTTCGGGAAAAGGTTGTCGAGTCCCGCTGCTGTGAATTGCGACGCGCCGTCATTGGATTACTTCAAGGGATTCCTGTATAATGTGTCTTATAGTTTATAATCTCCATTGAATGTCTGCAATTTACCACTGATTGCCGTTTAGCCGAATATCTAGGCTTGGGTAGGTACCGTCAAGACAGGGCATTCGTTTGATGCATATAGGTGCTAAACGTTTTCCATCATGATTCATGACGATACGTTAAATAAATGCAGAATTCGCGGTGACGATGAACGGTATGTATTTGATTGGAGAGGCAATGATACATAATGCAACAGTCAAATCTGCACACCTGCAGGAAGGCGGACGGAAATACAATATGCAGCGCGCTACATATGTCTGACTAACATCAGAATCGATCGATTCTTGGTCCGATGATGTAGACAGATTCCTCTGGAGAGGGTCAAAGGCTGTTATGTGCATGGCTTGTCCGATGAACTTCCATATGGAGGGATAAAGCTTGGACGAGGATGTGCGCTAGGAAAAGCAGCAGCTCCACACAACTAGATAGGCTTTGCGTCGAGACTTGCGAAGCATTGACGACTGCGATGGCCAAGATCATGCAAGCCACTACTTCGAAAAAAAAAAAGCTCGCTCGCAGTTGGAAAAGGTCTAATCGACGTAGCCGATGAACTTGTCGCTTGGAGCGCGGCCTTGGGGAACGATAACTGCTTAAGCTCCTAGCTCGTTGGAGATCATGAGACCTATAAGATGAGTTAGATCGTGGATGTAAACGCAAGCAGTGGAGTTGGAATCAGTATAACTAGGATTATTGTAATGCACACATTGGCAGCCTAAGCAGCATTCGTGTTTATACCAGAAAGGTTGTTCATCTTGGAAGAAAAATATCGGGAAGGCTTACCTGCATCGGGGCTAAGTATTCATAGCAAACTCGAGAGGCTGACATTGTTGTCGGAGGTGAAAGGCTGCGCTACCTGGATGCCAGGTGGCCAGTCACGCGTCACGCGTCATGTGTCATTACACGCGCGTCTCGTCGCGTTTGCTGTGGTTCTACTAAGTGCTTCCCCTTCTTGACCATGACATCTACGCGTGAACCCTTACCAACAATCAAAATTCTGAATGAGACGTATACTACGGTCAAACCTCTGTTATTGTATCTTGTGGACGTTCTGGAACTGGATTTTTTTGTCCCACCCTCTGATACTGACCCTCTGGCCTTCCGAGTCTTGTTTGATAACACCTTCATCGCAACCAACAAAGTTACAGAGGCAAAATTGCAACATAAGGAAGCACCAGGTGGAATGGGTGATGTATGTATTTTGTCACCTTATTTAAAGACTGGACTCACAATATGCTGCGTTAGGCTATCAAAAAAGCGCAAATTACTCTTTTCCAGGCAGGCTGGTCAGCTTACAATATTCTAAAGCTAGGTTATAGACTATCAAAGGTATTATCTTGTTTTGTCAACTTTATCCGAGATAGTAAACATATCTGCTCAAGGGAGGCCATGTTATCGAGAGTTTTAGCGTGAATACCATCGTCACCGCCTTACTGAGTCCAGAATGGGAGATCCTATTACAAAGGCTCGTTTTTTTGAACGTGTGAATGTGCCGATACCAATACCAATGACGATTGTTTTTCATATAGGACGGGCATTACTGTAATGCTCCACCTATTGATTGATACTTCGATTTTTGTATCACTGCCCAATGGCTGCCTTTGTCAAATGACTGGCGAACCCCTCAACGTACCCCGTGGGGGTATTCATGCTGTTATAGAAGAAAACACAAAGAAGTTTTTGAAACGTGCCTCTTCTTCCCTAGAGAATATAGAAAGCGGCCCCCCTTCAAAGCGTCGTAAACTGGGCCTTGGTAAGCCCACCAGAGCTACTGCGCCAATTCTAAAAATCAAAACGTGGGTTATACAAACAAATCAACGTGTTTTCGTGTCCTGAACATCCCAAATAGGCCTTCCGTTATTCCCATCGTTCGCGTGAGGATGTTTTATGCACGTCCTAACCGCATACCAGGGTCTGGTAAAATCGTCATTGGTCTTCCTCTAAAACGTAAGTATTTTAGTTGTCAGCTGTCTGCTTGCTGGATATTCAAAAACTTTGTTCAAAGATGTCTTCAACATCAATCGCCGAGACAATGTTCCCTCGAAGCTCGACTCTTCGCATGTCCATGACCCAGACAACAAAGAACAAGAACTGAAGGCTAGACATGTAATGCGTTACATTTTCGCTCGACAACACAACTTGGTAAACCCATTTCATGTTACATCTATATTCGAAGTCTATGAGTATGGCAACTACTTGGATCGTGAAGATGAGATAAGGGTAGGTGGACATCAATGCTCTTTGCATTTTATTCACACTCTCGGAACGAAAGCGCGCTTTGCGGTTGCGTAAAGTTATAAGAACTCCAAAACGATTAAAAGATATCGTTCCCTTGGTTGACAAGATGCTTTGGAGACATTACAAATGCCCGTATAAGCTACTCCTGGATAAGCTCTGTCCTTCCAAAGTGGGTCCTGCAGGACATAACTATGTTAGTATATATCCTAAAAGTTTTTCAGGTGAAGATTAAAGATAATGTGAACGATTCAACTATTCTGGTATGAGGATGGCAGAAATCGGGTGTATATCACTGACTTTATCACAGGAGTGGATGTCAGAGCGGTCAATCCAGCTACAGACACAGGGATCATACGGTGCAGACACCACCGGCGTGTCCTTGAGTACTGTGAATGTAAATTCGAAGCCAAGAGACTCTATGCCGAAGCCAAGGTTTGCTGAATTTGCATGCTCGTATATTGAAGTAGGTCCCTCAGGATCAAGTCGTCTCTTATGTTGCTCAAGCCTGTATCTACTGTCAACAGGTTTATCGCTATGTCGTTGTTGTATGCAAAGCCATCATTCCAAAGAGTTTTTGGGGGAGTAGAAAGAACTTCAATGTCATTATGAATAGTGAGTGGATTTTCACCGATTGGGCGGATTTGTAGGCTGAGTGGTGAAAGGCGTCAAGAACTTTATTACCAGCCGCCGTTTGGAGACGCTGAGCTTGCACAATATCATGCAAGGGTTCAGCACTTCAGATTGTGATTGGCTAATTCCTCCGGGCCCTGGAGCTCGACAACAGCACCGCGTGAGCGTCACAGATGCTCTAAAGCGCAAAGAGCTTCTCGAAGAGTTCCTTGTCTGGTTCTTCGACTCTTTTGTCCTGCCATTAATCAGGGTATATTGCAACAACTTCCCCTACCTTTTGTTCGCTGACGGCTTTTCTGCAGACATGCTTCTATGTTACAGAGTCATCGGCATTTCGGAATCGGGTCTTGTATTTCAGACAGGATGATTGGGTTACACTGTGCTTGCCGCTGGTTGAGAGACTAAGATCTGGCACGTTTACTCGTATATCTGAGGTACTTCATCTTATCATGATTTGTACTTTTTTGACATTTTGTTTGGATAGACTGAGGCGTCGGAAATCATGCGCCAACGGGGTCTCGGGTTTTCATTTGTGCGGCTGCTCCCAAAAGAAACTGGTGTACGCCCAATCATTAATCTTCGGAGGAAACAAACTGTTGGTGCTGTCCTACAGTTGCTTAGCTTGTTAACATCATACCTTATAGGAGTCGGGTAGTTCCTCTATTAACAAGGTTCTCGAGACGACTTTTCATCTCCTCACTTATGAGAAGGCTAGCACCAACGCCCTTCTGTTGTTATGGTTCCCTTACTCATTGCACAACAGCAAACTAGGCCTGAACTGACCGGGGTGTCTGTCCGGGGTTCAGATGAAGTCTACACTCGCCTTATGAACTTCAAGTCCCGGCTACGACATGATCATTTCGGACGCCTGTATGTACACTTATTTGAGAGATGATTGTAATACTGACGGTCATGTTGAAGTCCAAAGTTATATTTTGTCAAAGTGGATGTCCAAGCTTGCTTTGATACAATAGACCAGGGGAAGCTCCTCGCGATCCTTCGGGAGCTGATTTCTGAGGTGAGCAATTGTGGATGAAGTTCAGAGCAACGAAAATATGCCTCTCCAGGATACCTATACGGTCCGCAAATATTCCAAAGTCCGATTTTTACGTGGCCAGATGCAGAGAACTCAATCCAATCGAGCTTATCCAAGGGGTCTGAAATCTATCCAAATCTAAGCGCTAAGCATTCAACATTATCTCTTAGATGAAGAACCACATTTTCTGGATATGGCAATGGAACTGGCGAGTGCCCTCCGCCATACTATCTTCGTCGATCAGGTAGCTATCACACGTTGTCTAATAGCACCCGCACCTAACTCAACCAACGTAGTCGGTTTCTTCCGTTAGCAAAAATTTTGCACTTGACCTGTTAAATTCTCACATTAGTGACAACATCGTAAAAGTGGGTTTGTATATTATAGCAGGCACTCACCTTTGACGCCGGTCAACTAGATTGGAGGCAGCTATCACCGTCAGACGGTAGGCATACCTCAGGGTTCAATATTGTCGTCACTTCTATGCTCCTTTTTCTACGGTGACCTCGAACGGCAATTTGGATCGTACACCGAAAGCGAAGACAGTGTCAGTGCTTTCCAAGATGATTTTCCTCCACTCGCCTAATTATGATCAGACCCTTCTGAGGATGACCGATGACTATTTACTCATTACCACCAATCAGTCAAAGGCTAGGTCTTTTCTCGACATGATGAATAAAGGTATGCCAAGAGGCCATATTTGATCATGATTCCTGAACGTGATCCAGGGCACCCGGAATACGGATGTTTTATAACGAAAGAGAAGACGATGAGCAATTTTGACTATGATCACCAAGTTATGAACGTCGTAGATTCACGAACGCGGCGTGAGTATATGATCGTCTCTGGAAGGTGCCATCTCATTGGAACATATTATCAGATTTTTATTGGTGTGGTTATGCCATCGACATGAAGGACCTCTCTGTCTCAGCTGACTATACTCGGTATCATGGCCTAGGTAAAACCTCTTTCTGGTTGCTCAAGATTTCTAATTGAACATTCTTAGACTTGTCCAATACACTAACGGTCAGTCGAGGGCATAAGCCTGGTGAACGTTTTGTTTCAAAGATGCTGTTGTAAGTTTTGATGATGCGGCCTCAATTCCACCGCTAAATACTTGACAGTCTCGCTAAGATTCGAGGCCACACCATATACACTGATCCGCAACTGAACAGGAAGAGTGTGATATACCAGAATATATACCAGAACCTTTTACTGGCCGCGATGAAGATGCACTGTTACCTTCGGGAATGGAGTACCAGGCAGTGCGGAAGCTCGAAATTGATACGAAGTACGCTTAAGCTTTCCTGTCAGCATCGTAGCTTATTGCCTCCAAGGCACAGTGCAGAAGATGATTTATCATTCGTTAACGTCATCGCGCAAAGGGAGAAAAGAACGTAGCCATGGATTCATCCAAAAAACAGCAGTGATGTGGTGAGCACTCATTTTCCATGGAGGATGCGTGGAAGAGAGCTGAAATTGGATTGACCAGGCTAGGATACTATGCATTCTACGAAATCTTTTCCAGAAAGTCCACCCAGTATAGGGCATTGACTTTGTGGCTAAAGCGAGAGCTAGATAGACCGATTTACCGGAGCTGCGAGAAGCGATTTCGCGGCCTTGCCAAAGATGGGTTGCTGAGGATGAGTGGTATTGTGTATTGAGGTTAGAACGTTAGAATCGCCTTAATAATTGCAGATGACACACCTCCGCCGGCTAGTTTTTACACGTGATACTGAACTGTATGCGCTCATCCATATTCCGGCTTTGAAATCGAATGCTGCGACGAATCAGAATCCTTGTCAGCCCATTTTTTATCTTGCCACATGCCCAATCAGCCTTAAAAGTCGTCCCATTCCGTTCGGGTTTGACACGGTGTCTCCGCCCTTCTTTATCGACTACTTCCACCACTTCCCGTCTCTTCTCGTCGACTGCAGCCATGTCGGGATTCTACTCTCTGAAAGCCGAGCTACCTAATGGCGACGTGTTTGACTTCGCAGACCTCAAAGGAAAGACAGTCCTCATCGTCAACATTGCTTCGAAGTGGTATGTTGCGCTCTTCTGTATGCCTCGTCCCTTCGACTCACGGGGAAATTACGTAACCAGCGGATTCACTCCCCAACATAAAGGTTCCATCCCTTCTCCCATATATCTTCGGGACTTGCTCTGAAGATATCATACAGGTCTTCAGGCTCTCGATGAAAAATACAAGGATAAGGGACTAGTCATATTGGGGTTCCCATGCAATCAAGTACGCAAAGGCGGTCTCTTGCTGCGATAGATTCATGCATGTATCAGTAACTTACCTCATATTTTATAGTTTGGTTCTCAAGAGCCGGGATCCGACGAACAAATCAAGGAGTTTTGTACTGTTAATTATGGCGTCAATTTCCAACTTATGAAGAAGTCAAACGTAAACGGGGATGAGACCAACGAAGTTTACAAATGGCTCAAGTCTGAGAAGCCAGGACTCCTGGGGCTAACCCGCATCAAGGTATGTCTGTTAATACTTGGCACCAGCCTTTGTATCTCGACTCGGACTGACCATTTCGACAACTCCACTAGTGGAATTTTGAGAAGTTCCTTGTGGACAAGAATGGTAAAGTAGTCAACCGCTGGGCCTCAACAACCACCCCAAGCTCTCTTGAACCCGAAATTGAGAAGATCTTGTGAATAGCCAGGGTGCAAAAATCCTAGTCATGGCCATATGAGGGCATAAAAGTATACAGATCTAGGATCAGGCACGTAATTAGCCCTTGGCACTTGTATATGGATTTGGCCATGCATTGATTTCTTCGTTCACAACCGCGAGGCTTTACCTCAGTTCTCATCTTCCTAAGCGGTCGTAGCTCGGAGGGCTCCGGCCTCCGTTAGCTAATATGAGGTCAACACTTCGTGCTTTAAGCTTTTCGCATGTGTCTAATCAGGGTCATACGCCATATAAAGTGTCGTCCCGCAAGGACGTGTTAACCCCCTTGCGGACACTCATACAACCCACCATGCTTATCAAATTTTCTGACCTACCAGACGACATCATCTATGTCCTTGGAAAATCATTGAAAGAAGAGGGTACTGCAGATGTTTATACCTTGATGCTTCTTGTGAGTAGTTGTTCGCTCGAATTCAATCCCGTTTGGCTGACAAGAAAGGCACATTAAGTCAAAAAGGACTTACGCCGTTGTCATACCCATCGTCTATTCCTCAGTTAACTTACGGAGCTATCATCAGTGTATTCATACACTGGAATTTCTGCGAAGACATCCCCATGTGGCTTCGTACATCCACACACTTAGTGTGGCTCCCCGTAATAGAACACTGAGTTCGAACTCGAAATCTTGCAGTGAAATAGAAACTAGGGTTGCTTATATATTAGAACAATCGGCCCCAAACTTAAAATGCATGGTCGATTTCTGCTGGGATGGGTCCTGTATGCCGAAACCAACGACATTTTGGCATACATTGCAAAAAGAGTGCGATTTTCATTTCTTTCAAAGGCTTTTATTAGGTTCTGATCCGAATTAGATGCCAAAACTTAGTTTATATCACCACGACGATCTCTCATACGGACCCCTTCTCTTGGGACGAAAAGACAAGTGTATGTCTACGGGTTCACGATAATCATTTTTTTCTGAATGTCCTATTTAGTTTTTACAACTGCAGAATCTACGAGGATTGTCTGTAGTTATCAAGACTTCGCCAGATAATCCACGTAAGTCGAGAAATGTTCACCGGATAATCATATTCATCAAGGTCAATCCAGATGATGCTATATCCGAACCACCTCTCTTTCTGTCCAGATTTCCACCATCATTCTGGGAAATGATTCATCCCTCTCGGTCACCGAAACTACGCAGCTTGACTTTTGAGAGCGATAAATTACGCTCCTTTGATTTCAATCCTCTGTTCAAACTGAAACTCCCCTCACTCCGTGTGCTTGCTATCGGGGCATTTGTTTTCTCTGATTTCTCCTGCACCGATCTTGTTTCGTTTCTTGCTTTCACGAGGAAAATGGAACACTTGGAAATTTCCCCAGTGGCACGGATTCCGTGGCAAGATATACACTTCGACCAGCTACAGCATTACGGAGGCAACGCGTATTCAGTCATGGCGGGAGCAGCACATTGGTCCAGCCTTCGGGCTCTGGACATTAGCAGTCTTCCTCTCTCTTTCGTTCGCATGACAAATTTCGTTCAAAAGTCTTCAAGATTACCTCTCTTGAAATTTTTGAAGCTACGAGTCACCTCCGAAGACACCATCTGTTTACCTTCCTGCCCAAGAATTTGTGGAGATAGTGATCCTAGCCTCGACCTCGTACCAGCTTTGGCATGCTGTTACCCTGGACTGGAAGAACTCCACATGATAAGCTCTGTGGGAAGTACTTTGCCTTGGGTGAGTCGAGATACATAACTGTGCCTGGGATACGTGCTGAGTTGACGATGTCAAGGATTCCATTCTCGTTTCGTTACGGAGATTCCAAAATCTAAGAAGGTTCCATCTTTCGCAAGTCCCCCCTAGGCTTGGCGGAAGCACACTCCAAACTGCAGTGGCAGCTTTATTTTCCAACAATAAAATTGAGCAAGTTGTTGTTTCGCGTTCCGCTGGTCCGTGGCAAAGGGTTTGCGATTATAAAATCGATGAAAAGGTGACAGTCGGATATCTCAACCGTCAATCCCACATTGTTACCGTACACCGGATCAATTACCGCGATAACGAATATGTTTCGAGCTCGAAATTCCTGTTATCATGGACCATTTAGTTTCGCCTCTGCGTATTTTGGATTTCAGTACTGTTCCACATTTTGAGTAGCCTCGTTTAAACATTGGAATAATAATTAGATCCCATAATTGTTACACAGGTTTCGAATTGTTTCATCTAAAAACTGAGCAAGGACGAAGACTTTGGGTTTGAATTGTTGGATGAGCTGAGCGTGGTAATGCCGGGACAGGTGGAATGCACTAACTTATTGCCGTTGTGGTCATCGAGGCCTTCCGTGACATACCCGTGGGACATGGGGAATCTTGATATAGGTCTTCAAGACGAATCATAGAATACATAATCTAGATATACATACACAACAAACGGCGGCTCGTCCAGATACGGGAACCGGATCTCTTCTCTGCGATCGTGACTAATGGAGTAAATCGAACGAATTTGCAGCTCATCGCCGATATTCATTGTATATCTGAATTTGAGTTACCCCGAGATAACCGATTTCCCGGGTTTTCATCCTCATCTTTCTCTCTAATGCCTTCCGAATCCGAATCAGCTGGCTTATCAACTTCTTCTGTTGTCTCTTCCTCTTCCTCCTCTTCTTCTGAATCATCGTCTTCGCTTTCTTCGCTTTCCTCACTCTCCTCCTCGTCTTCACTACTCTCGGAACTTGCACTAACGGCATCAGCATAGAAGCTGTCCAGGTCCTGGGCAAACGTTCCTTTGTTGTCTTGTCGAGAATCTGGTCTTGAGCCGCTTGCGGGAGTCAAAACAACTGGTGACGCCATTGCCCTCGGACGTTGACCAGCGGAGGACGATGAAATTGCACTTGGGACGGGGACAACAGGCTTGTCATCTTCAGAATCCCTCAACGAGGATTCTACGCCTTTCTCTAACCAATCAGGTAACGAAGCATCTATTTGCATGGGTTTCCCAAGAACAAGACTGAGAGACGCAAGAGGGGTGCTTCCATCGTCTGCCGTTCAATCATTAATAGTCACGATAACACAATGTTCATGGCCACCTACCAGAATAGCTCGATTCTTCCTTGAGGGTTCCAGACTTGCCGTCCATGAGCACCAAACGCACTTGCTCGCGCCTCAGGACAACTCCACCACGGTCTTCCGTCTCTGTGAGAAAACTGGGTGATATGCCAGCTAAGAGAGAGCTGAGCATTTTTGCCCGGTCCCTTACATCGTAGCTCGTATCGTAACGAGCCAACGAGAATACGTATCGTGATAAAAGGGTGAGAATTTGGTCGTTCGGGGACAGTACAGAGAGTTTTGCCGCCAAAGTGATCACTTGTAATTTAACGGGAACACTCTGGGTCACAGATGAGCAAGATTTCTACTGAAATATGAAGAAAAGTACCTCTTGACCGAATGATTTCGCAGTTCTACGCAAGACATCTGGTGCCCACTCAACAACTCCTTCTGGTCCTTGTCCTAGTTCTTTTGAAGCTGCATATTGACCAACTAACCAGATTATGCAAGCCCGAGCTTGCGCGTTTTGGATACTGTCGAGTTTCCCGGCAAGCCGAGCAATGATTGAGAGAGGAGTCTGAGAAGAATCGGTTGGTCCTGGTAAAGCTGATGACAACTGAGCTTGAACAAGGATTTTCAATACAAGAATGGCTGGGCCAGTTACGCTGTCTAATCACGTTGTGTTAGTAACAGCCAACGGTTCGTCGAGATACACAGACCGGTTCCACTTTGTATCATCCCAATCAAAGCCGTCAAACACTGTGGCGTTGACTCCGGGACAACAGATGCGCATTGGCCTATTGCATGAACCGACTCGCTCACGATGCAGTCGTCAACATCTTCCGAATAATCCTGGAAGCGAATCTCAGCCTACGATCCAGTAGTTAAAAGGAGATCTTACTATAAATTCCCTCAGAATCGCTCCATAATTCTCAGAATTAAGAACTAGGAGTAACAGCTGGATCTTATGACGTTTAGTCTCCCGAGCATCATTAGTCCTCAATAAAAATCGAGAATAGTAAGGTGAGAATATATCCTATTGGGACCTTTCTTTAAGTGTGGAACGGGAGGAAAATGAGAGTTTACAGACCGGCGCTCTTGGTATAATCACCAGCAAGTACACAAGTACAACGCGCTCGATTTCTCTCGATTCATGCAAAAGCTTAAGAAGCGGTTGAAGCATTTTTTGTAAATGTGCAGTGGTCCCTGCATAGTACATCACCTTCACTGCGGCCATGATGGACTGGTAGCACAGAAATCAGAGATTTCACGGACATGTAGAGATATATGCTCACCGCAGGATTGCAACTCATTAAAACAGGTTCCACCGACTGTAATAGCAACTTGACATCAACATCAACCTCATCTCCAATCGGACGAGGAAGCATAATCCTGGCGTATCTCAGCAAAAGATTCATTAAGTCGATTTGACCCCATTCATCGACATCGACGAGTATACGGCATAAGCGGCGATAATGTTTGTGAAGGAGGTCAAGTCGAGTGGGACACACGGCTTCAAAAGCTACCGCAACGCTACCAATAGCCAGTGGCGACCGTTCCTTTAACATATTTGTGATAATCTCGATAAGAGGAGTAAGATGTGCTGGATCGAGCCTGCAAAGAAAGATGGATAATTGCCTTCTCCCTCCGACAAATCTGAGGACGAGTACTCACTCAGAACACCTCGGAATAGCTAGTGCCGCTGTCTTCCTGACGTATGGACTAATATCCGCCGCACACTTCTTGATTGCCAGCACGACGATGTTACCGATCATGGAGACTCTAATTCCACTTAACACTCGCAAAGCCATAGCTCGGATTAGAGGGTTGCTATCGGTAAGGTCCTTTTGAAAGGTGTTGATTGATAGCAATGCCAAGTCAGGTTCTTGCTCTGCGTAGCGGAGAAGGTAGATGTAGACTAATTTTCTGATTTCGAGATTTTGGGAAGCAACATTTTTTACCACTTGAGCGAAGTACTCAGACACGTTGCGGCCCTTTGAAATCAACTACACGCCATTTTGGTCAATTGGGCAGGTAAAAGGGGAGTCGAACGTACGACGCACTGCAATCAGTCTTTTCATAGCATCCAATTTCTCCCTGTCACTGTTTGAGTCCAGTTGTTTTCTGATGTCCTTGGTCCTGTCGTCGGCATTTTCCAAGTATGTTGTGCCAGCACCGCGAGCGATCGCCAGATCTCTCGTGTGCTCTGAAATAGATTCCTGAAGACGCATGCCGAGCCTGGTGGCATTTTCTGTGAGGGAACTGAGATATTGTGGCCCAGACATGGGAGGAAATCAGAGAGAACGACAATGCATAATTACGTCATACAGCCCAATCCTGCTTTCTTCGACTATGCGGCTAGGAGCTATCCCAGAACTACCAAATGCCATCGCAAAGTCTTTGGAAGAGCATGGCATAAAAACCGATGCAATTTTTCTCTCTATGGCTCCTTTGGATATCCTCCGTAAATTACCACTTGGATCAATCTCGCTTGGCGAAATCAATCGCTGCAAGGAAATCGTGGCGAGAGTATCAGCGGCCCCTGGACAATCTGCCAGCAGTCTTCTCAAATCGGTGCCGCAGAAACCATCCTCTATGAATGTTGAATTACCCCTTTCGTTGGAGCCTGTCCAATCTTACTTCTCGCCTCACACTGATAAAGTTGTGGAATTATCAGGCGATCGGAATTCAAGAAAATCGGTGCGTCGCGCTCACAAAGTCTCGTGTGCAGGGGTGTATTGACTTAAAAACTCAAGGAATTTTTTTTGAATATCGTACTTCGTTACCTCACAACAAATGCTCGCAGTATCGTGCACTGGGTAGACACGACGGGTGATTTCTCGACGACCAAGGCCTCGAACATCTTGAAACAATTCGGGCTAGATGTGAGCTGTCAATCACCATGATGTTGATTTAATAGCTCACTCCTGTTTAGAAAGAAAACAATTGCCTCGAACGCATCCACGTATCCTTAGCACTAGAAGTTGAACAGCTTTATGATATCCTTGATGGCCTGGCGACTTCGCTTGAGGTACGATGTCCAAGTTACACGCTAATCTTTAACTTTCAACACATGCTCACAGGCTGAAGATGGCATCTCGGCGACTGGCTACCTCGTTGTTGACAATGTCACTGCGCTCTATGGACCCCTTCTAAGTGTGGCATCTTCTCAAGGACATGCCCTCATGGTGGACCTTATGCGTCGATTAAGAATAATATCCCAAACTCATTTAATCACGGTGATAGTCTGTTTGAGCGCCAATTACATTTATGAGACAGTCACCACTAGCTTGGTTCACAGGTTATCAACGATAGCATAAGTAATTTCCAGGACCCCGCCAAGTCTATCAGAAAACCAGCGCTGGGGCCCTCTTTTACCTTTCTTACAGATGCGACCTTATGGATGTCCGATCCTCGCCTTGTGACCAAGTCGCCTGGCGCCACTTACCATAATGAAAAATCCGACTACATCAACTATCTCCTAGAAGTTACAAAATCAAGCTTTGGGGTGAGATAGTTCTCATCGGTGATTTGCTTGGTTAATGATGAAAACTTTAGATTACGGGCACCGCTGGTTCTTTTTCACTCTGGTCTGGGCTCTACATGCTTCCCGATAAATGAATTTCTGCAATTCACTCTATTATGTGGAGTGATATTCTGATTATGCAAGAGTTCGAATCCTTGTACCAGACGTATAAGTCATACATAAGTACTCGAGCGTGTTCTCGCTCATCCATATTAGGCGACTGCAGTGTGAACTAACAGGCCCCAGCATGTGGTCATCTTACGACATTGGAACGCAGTGTGAGTAAACCGAAAGGTACCCGGTAAAGAAAACATCCAACCTCCTAGTGTTGGTGAGGGCATATCATATTTAAATCGAACATTTTTCGACACGCATTGTACCCCGAAATCCCCTTCAATGGCACCTGTAGCTGGTAACGCAACAGTCACAACTCAGAGTGATCCGATACATTTGGCTAAACCTTTTTACACACCTGCTATCAACGACGACGGGGGTAAAGCTTATCCATATGCCCAATTCGAGGTAAGTTGTTGAGCCGAAGTTAAACAACCTGTCATTGAATGTTATTTAGCCATTCTTCCCCGATGTTACTTGGGAGTCTCTTACTGAAGTTCATGTTGAGGATCGTGGACTGCATGCTGACCCACTGAAGAAGAGACTTCTAAGTGCTGCCTCTCAGGTCAAACACCTGACACCCGTCCTTGGTACAGAAATCGGAGGTATTGACCTTCGGAACCTCACAGCGGAACAAAAGGATGATCTGTAGGGGCTTGTTCAATGAAATAATCTCGAGTTGGACAACTGATTCTCTAACAGAGCCCTTTTGGTTGCGGAGAGGGGCGTTGTTTGTACGTTTTTCCAGAACGCTTCATTATAGATTAGACGGACTTAGATAAACCCTTCTTGCCTAGTCTTCCGCGATCAAGAGATTGACATCCACCAGCAATTGGAGCTTGGTCGTCATTTTGGTCCTCTTCACAAACACGCAACCACGCCGATGCCAAAGTGTGGTTTAGAAGAAGTTCATGGTATGTTGTGCCTTCTGCGGCATTCTTGAGGTTGTATTCAAGTTCTCCACAGTCGTCTATAACGATGCAGCTGCTCGTCCAGACCCATCGGCCTTCTCAAAAATTGAGTTATGGCACGCGGATGTTAGTTTCTTTTCATTCGTAACGAGTCCACGTTACTAAAGAGCGACAAGATCATATACGAGATCCAACCTGCTAGCACAACTTCTCTGAAGATTTTAACCGGGCCTGAAACCGGAGGGGATACCCTCTGGACATCCGGGTGAATAATGCGTTAATCAGTGTCTCAATTATGTGCTCAATTCCCATCAGTTACGCCTTGTACTCATCTTTGAGTCCAGCCTTTCAGAAGTATCTCGAAAGCTTGACTGCTCTTCATAGCGGTGTTGCTCAAGCTGATGGGGCCAGAGCAGCTGGCATCACTGTGCGCAGAAAAGACATAGAAACTATCCATCCTGTCGTTCGGGTACACCCAGCAACAGGTTGGAAGAGTGTATACGTCAACCCTGGTAAAAAAAATCTCCCTTAGAGCTCATTGAGTAACCGAAATTCAAATGACATTCAGGTTTCACGAGGCGCATACTTGGCATTCCAAAGTCAGAGTCTGATGCCGTCTTAACATTCCTCTACCAACAAATGAGCGAGAATCCTGACCATCAAGTTCGCTTCAAATGGGAACCTAATTCTATCGCGTTTTGGGATAATCGCGTGCGTAGTCGTTTTAAGTAAAACTTCTCTTCACACATAATGCTTGTCACTTCTAGGTCGTTATGCACTCTGCGACCTTTGATTTTTGGCCTGCAACTAGACACGGCCTACGTGTCACACCTCGTGGGGAGAGACCCCTCTCTGTGAAAGAATACGAGGAGAAAACGGGTAAAAAAGCAAAGGATAGACAAATCGAGATATGGAAACAGCAGGGTGTGGATATTGCATCCGTTGCCACTCTAGATGCATTGAATGGCATACAGAAGAAACGTGGATACAATGATTGAAATTGAGCTGTGTTAACCAAAGAATAGTGTTATATTCAATTGTACTTATAGTCTATACTAGCTCCCAGCCTCTGATCCATCGCTTTGCCTTAGGTAGTACTTATAACTTTTACAATCAGATGCGGGGTAAGCAGATCTCTTCCACCAAACATCGTTTTGTTTACCACTATCCGGTCCATTCTAATCATCGATCACGCTGATAAGTATACATACGTTGCAAGTATTACATAGACACAATTAGGGATGATCACACATCCTAACCCTATCCCATTATCGGGTCATTACTTGATATGAATCTCCCAAACTCATTGAATTCAATGGGGGCATCGACCCTGGAATTGGGTCAAGAATCAAGATTGCCGTTTCGCCGATCAGTTGAAAAAAAAAAGGGGTGGCCCAACAATCTAACTGCAGGGATCTCGCAACAATGTTTTGCTTCCAACATCACACCAAGATCTACCTTTGCCACTTCAAAGATTATCAAAAAATCAGTTTTATAAAAACGCAATTTTGTTGGGGTAACTAAAAAAAAATGTATCTCGAAGCTCGTATTTTAGACCATCCCATTATGTATAACACAGACCACAAAGAATGAAGAAGGGGTGATGCAGAGGCAGAAGCCAAGAGCCAGCAAGATGAAATTTACAAAAATAATGCGGAACAAGGTCTAGGAGCACAGGTGACGAATGATTACAAAAAGATTAGGATAATATCAACGGGAAGAGGCTTGGGGCACTGAGGAATGCTGAGAGCTTCGCATGAATGATTGGTGCTGAAGATGTTCAGGGTAACTACGCCCGTGAACGGAAGGGGGCCCAGCTACGGATGATGGTGGTTGTGAATGCTGGACGGGTGTGGACCAAGGGGGCACGGGTATAGTACTCGGAGCACTTTGCGCAACAGGCGGGGGAGGTTGGGATGCTTGAGGAGGAGGAATGGTTCGATTAGACTCTGACGATGAATTGGGTTCTTGTGCCATGACATTCATGAGCTGAAAAGACCCTTGGTGATGTTGCTGGGAACTAGATTTTGAATCCGTTGGGGAGGAAGGTTCCGCAGCGTTTTTGTTTTTTGAACGCGACTTGTCAGAGGATTCGGCTGCTCTAGCAGAGGCACGCAGTGTCTCGAGGTCAATACGTGGAGTCTGACCGGTCGGGTCAGTTTTGTCACGTTTGCGCATAAGTTTTGCATAATCTTCATAGATGAGTTAGGTCTTGAAAACATCTCAGTCGCAAATACGTACGAAGTCCGCACGCGTTGCATAACGTACGCGCGCCATCCGGTCCTCTCCTCCACTCAGGAGTCTCTCGGATATTGCATGAATGACATTTTCCAGGAGGTGTGGCCCGCTGTCAAGGACGACGACTATTAAACTTTAGAAAGTGACTGGACGGATGGCATAGCTTACACTTCTTTTTCTGTATTTGCTTTTAGTCTGACCAGCAGTAGTATTGGCTCCAGCAGTACTACTGGCCCGTTTACTGCGAATCATCTCCATATCTTGTTCAGCGGTCGTCTGACCTTTATCAGCACCCAGAGCATATTGCTAAAATAGTCAGACGTGTGGTGACACTCCAAACGAGGAGACGGCTTACTCCTTCGGGTGAGTCGGCGTTATTGCCTCCCTGTACCATATCCTCCCATGGTCGTTTAGGTGCCCGATGGTCTTCCGAAGCTTCATACATGGAGTCACCTAACTTGTTGCGTTCACTATCAGGAACATGCGCTCGCTTAAATTCTTCTAAAAGTCGGACGACTTGCAAAGCTTTCTGCGACATATCTTGGAGTTCCGCGGGCGATGGTTGGGGTGGTTGCATGCTTTGCTGTGCTGCAGCTACTATTGAAGTTTAGTAAAAAAAAATGTTTGGAAATAACATATAGGAATTTACCGTAGTGCTGAGCAAACAAGCACAGCGAGTTGCAGTGTTCAACGATCTGCTCCAGTTGAATGTTAATACAACGATGACATAACAAAGTAGTTACTATATCTACCTCATTCATAGGATCGCTATGATCTGGAACATGCTTTACCTCAGGGGCTGATGATGCAGCCGGTGGGTAGTGAGCATTTCGCGATTCAAGATTCGTTGGCACAAGAGGCGCCGTCCTCGTGAATGGCAATTGCTGCTGCTGAGGTGGCGGATGCGGTTGGGATTGAGGTAGCTGGGGCTGACTAGCGTGATGAGGGTTTGGCGCTTGGGCCTGAGAGTGTTGAGGCGGATGGTGCTGAGTCTGTGACGGTGGCAGAGACTGCGGCGGAGGCGCATGCTGGTGTTGGGATGGAATGATCGTTTGGGGAGTGGAAGGCGGCAAGGCATTCGTTTGATGATGATGATGACTAGATACCGGGGGAGGGGGGTGATGATGATGAACCGACTGTGAAAGGGCTTGTTGGGTTTGCTGGGCGTGTGAAGGGGCGGGGGGTGGTTGGTGATGGGGTGGTTGAGAATGACTTGACGGTGGCCAAGGACTCTGCGGTGGATGGACGCTCGAATTAGGCGAAGGGTAGGGGTTACCGTGTGGGGCATGATTCGGAAGTTGCTGTTGTTGGGGTTGATGCGAGCCCGACGAAGATTGATGTTGTGAAGTATGATGCGGCGCTTGCTGGCTGGGGTGCGGAGGTTGAAGAAGCGACGACGGGTGTACAGAGGGTGGGTTTGATGATGCCGTTGGCTGCTGCTGCTGGTGTTGTTGCTGCTGGTGTTGGTGTTGGTGTTGTTGTTGTTGTTGCTGCTGCTGGGAGGGGTGAACATGAAGGGCATGGTGGGATGGCGGTGTGGGGTGTGATGTATTTTGATGTTGAAGTGATTGTTGATGGTACGCCTGGGGGTGTTGGGGAGCGTGCGAGGGATGACCTGGCTGCCGGGTTTGTACATAGTGCTGCT